>NC_049914.1:20502589-20807977 GCF_001411555.2 Juglans regia | reverse complement strand
TAATCTCATTCGGAACATCTCGCCATGAGCGCACATAAAATGGAGCATAAGCTTGAACTACTGTGCCAATATAGGAGGAAAGCGCTGCTGCACTATCATCCACTCCTCCAGTGGAATTATCAGGAATTGTGATCTTCAGTTTACCGTGCCTTCTATTTTTTTCAAGAGAGATTCCACGTGTATAGCCACGACCGCGACATGCAGATGCATCAACTACATGATAATAATAGATATACTATAATTATAATTATATAGTTATTGAGAAAAAATTATTAACTATATATATAATTATCAACGACAATATTTCCTTACTGGTAAGTGTCGACTGGCTGTTGTTCTCTTCTGTGTTAGCTTGATCTTCAGGAACGGATTCCTCGAGTGGGGAGTCCTCAATGGATTCAGGACTTGGACTTGGCGGAGGCACATTTCTTCGTTGTCGTTTTGGCGGCATTCTTTAAAATAATTAATTATATCAAAGAAAATTAATTAGAAGAAATTATAAAAATTTAAGATATTTTATAGTCACCTATATAAATAAAATATTTAGTACTTTTACTCTTCAGATGAATTTTCCATAGTTGTTTCAGAATCTCCATCAATAACATCTTCATCATCATTATCCACCTCCTGCCCGGATTCTGATTCGTATTCATCTTCTGACTCGTCTTCTTCATCTCCCTCCAAACTGACTTGAATTGAATGATCATTTAATACAGACGGGTCGAGATGTACGGGTGGGACATCATCTCTACACAAGGGGAGCAACTCGAGTGCACCGAGGTCAACAAACAAGTTAATACCCTCTCCATCTCCATCTTCCTGGTATGCCTCAACAATCGGATTGTCATCTTCATCTCCACTATTCTCGTAATCTGCACTCGTTCCTGCTTCATATATATTTTGAGGAACAAATTTTTGTACGACTCGCCAAGTTATCTCCCCACTATCTTCATCAGCACTTTTCATTGGATCAATCAAGTAATAGACTTGGGTAGCTTGACAAGCCAATACGAATGGATCATCTTCGTACCATTTAGATGCAGTATTGACACTCGTAAAGTGATTATCCCTATGTATCGAAATCCGACCACCGCCTAGATCCTACCAATCACATTTGAAGACATATGTTACAGACCCACCCAGATATTTCAATCCGATAATATCGCGTATGACACCATAATAGTCAATATCATCTGTTCCATGACTCCCCTCGACCAACACACCACAGTTTTGAGTCTTTCTATTACGTTCATGGTCCAAAGTATGGAATCTATAACCTCGAACCGTGCATGCAGTATATCGAAGTGCTCTATTTGAGGGACCACGGGCCAATACATACAATTCAGAAGAAATTGATCCGGGATCACGAGCACGTTGTTCCAAAATCTAAAAATTGAAATAGTATATATTTATTATTTTATTATCCAGAGTTAAAAATTTCACAATATAACATATATATAATTTTAGTTCATACATGTTCTTCAAACCATCCGGGAAATTCTTCCTCGTGTCTTGCCTCTATATTTTCTACGCCTTCCGTTCTAAGTTTGTCCATGTGGTCACTGTTATAACATATTGCAAAAGAAGTATATTTTGAGCACAACAATTCTAATTAATTTAAAGAAATCTATAATTATTCAAATAAATTAAATGACATACCTAAGATAATCATCAATCTCTCGGCAGTTATTTAGCACATACCACCGAACCTTACCCAACTCTCCATCAATTAAATCGTAACCTGTTTGTGCACCCAAGGGTCGTACATTCTGGGAAAACACTGATAGCTCACGAGGAGGCGGAGTAGCAAGATCAGCATTTCGCTCTTGACGACTAGATCGTGTCTCAACACCACGAAGATATAGAGAGCAAAATGTTAACCATTCATCGTGTATATAAGCCTCTACTATTGAACCCTCAGCTTTGGCTTTATTCCCAACAGTGCGCTTTAATCGACCCAAATATCTTTCAACTGGATACATCCAACGGAACTGCACCGGTCCACCCAGAAGTACCTCTCGCGGTAAATGTATTGCTAAATGGACCATGACATCAAAAAATGATGGTGGAAAGATCTGCTTAATTTACATAGTATAGTAGCAATGTCTTCTTCCAATTTCGACAACACATCTCGATTTACTACCCGAGCGCACAAATCCTTGAAAAACATACATAGTTCAGATATGGCGACACGTACATTAGATGTCAGCTTCCCACGAATTCCCACAGGTAATAACTTCTGCAAAAATATGTGACAATCATGACTTTTCAATCCATTGATTTTCCAATCATCAGGACTCACGCATCTACCAATATTTGAAGCATAACCATCTGGCAACTTCACACCTTGCAACAATTTACAGAAATCAATCCTCTCCTCCCTCGTCATCGTAAAACATGCATGCGGCATGACCACCCTGTTGCCTTCCACCCGCAAATGCAGATTATGTTTAATTCCCATTCTTTCAAGATCTTTCCTCGTCTTGATCGTGTCTTTCGTCTTTTTGTTAATACTCATCAATGTACCCAGTATATTATCACAAATATTCTTCTCTATGTGCATTACATCCAAACTATGTTGCAACTTGCATGACGACCAATATGGCAAATCAAAAAAAAATACTACGTTTTGTCTAATTCAATTCTGATACGACTCGTTTTCTCTTGTTCTTTCCCCGACCTTTGCCAAAATTGTTCGCTCTAACATGTTGCAGTTGTTCCACTATCTCTTCTCCAGGCAACTCTTTTGGTGCAATCCTATCCTCTACTCTCCCATCAAACTTGGCACATTCTCTTCTCCATACATGATTTGCTGGTAAATAACGTCGATGACACATGAAACACAACTTCTGAGAAAATTTTAGCCACTCACTAGCAGTTTCTTTATTACACGTCAGACACGCTAACTTCCCTTTCGTACTCCAGCCGGAAAGATTCCCATACGCCGGAAAATCATTTATGGTCCACATTACCGCAGCATGCATCTGAAAAGATGTCGACTTAGATGCATCATAAGTTCTAACCCCTGTTTCCCATAACTCTTTCAGCTCTTCAATCAACGGCAGCATGAATACGTCAATATCATTCCCAGGTGATCTAGGGCCAGGGATGAGTAAAGTTAACAAAAAGTTTGGCGCCTTCATGCACCTCCATGGTGGAAGATTGTACGGAATCAATACAACGGGCCAAGTGCTATAACTTGTACTCATATTCCCAAAATGGTTGAATCCATCGGTTGTGAGTCCCAGGCGCACGTTCCGAGCTTCTAACCCGATATCTGGATACTGATTATCGAAAGACTACCACGCAAGTGAATCAGCCGGATGCCTCATATACCCGTCATTCTTAACTCTTTTCTCCTCGTGCCACCTCATATCATGAGCTGTTTTCTTACACATATATAGTCTTTGCAACCTAGGTTTCAAGGGAAAATACCGCAACACCTTAACCGGCACGTTTTTCTTACCTTTCCACCTCGACTCTCCACATACAGGACATGCTTGTTTCTCCTTGTTATCCTTCCAGAACAATACACAATCATTCTTGCATGCATGTATGGACTTGTACTCAAATCCTAATCCCTTTCTCAACTGTTTCGCTTCATAAAAGTTCTTAGGCAATGCAGACCCTTCGGGAAGCACCTCTTTAAATAAGTCCAATACCATGTTTATTGCTTTCGTCGACATCCCACACAATGATTTTATGTGAAGCAACCGCACAATAAACGACATTTTGGAATGTTTTGTACAACCTGGGTAAAGCTCGCGCTTTGCATCTTCCCACAGTGAAGGAAAATTTTCACAATCAGTCCCTGATCCACCACTTGAGGTATTGTCGTTAACCTCATCCATAAACATCCCAGCTCTAATGTCACCCAACATCTCCTCCATCTCATCATGCTCATAATCATCATCCATGTGCCGTAAATAATTGTGATGATCGACCAATACATCTGCTGACCCTTCATACGGCTCACCATGCAGTACCCATCGCGTATACCCCAGATCCATACCGTTCACTCATATATGACGCTCTACTTCATCCAATCCTATCGCACACAAATTTTTACACCCTCGACATGGACACTTAATGTAACCACGACTATCAGCAGAGGCCCGTGCAAAATCAATGAAAGTTCTTACTCCACATGCATAGGGTACGTAATCCTTTCCAAGTCTATCGCCCAGACGCATCCAATTTTTATCCATTTCTAAAAACATCCAGATATTAATAACACGTATATTGAAAATTCACATGCATGTCTTGCCTCCAATTCTCATTACTTTTTTGATAAGGTAGTTGGTCCTATTCCATTCGAGATTATATTCTCCATATTACACAAATCTCGTCACTCTACTAATTTCCACGTTAGTAGAAATTCCGGCAGCACCTCCCCATAATTCTCCAAGTATACATGTTCAAATATCGGGATTGTGACCCTACGAACAGTATACCCGAAAAACAATAGAAGAAGATACCGTAACTTCATATTAAACGTGGAAAGTAGCGAGTAACAAAAATGTGTAATACAGATAATATAATCTCAAACTGTCCACACTGGACAATTCAGGAATCAGTGGACACATAAATGTACACTGATTCCCGAACGGGTCTAAGGGTATTTATGCAATGTCACACGCATCTAGCAAAAAATCATGCTAACAATGTCTCCATGTTGTTTACATTAACAATGTCACCTTCAAGTAGTGTTATATTGTTAAATTAAAGAGAGATGGAAGATAATTATGTGACCCTAAGTTTCGTGCCTTGTACACAACGAGGGAGAATTATCTTGAAGAAATGTTTAAATTTTAGTCTAATTACTTAACCGTCACAAACTGTCCGACCTTGACAACTCTCAAGGCCGGAAAGACTATGACAGTCAAGCAATTAAATTAAAATTTCAACATTTCTTCAAGATAATATTTCCTCGTTGTGTACAAAATCATCATTCTTAAAGTATAATTTTAATTGATATACTTAATTTCAAAAGTTATACTATAATTTTAATTATTATAATTCGTAAATAGTTACTTTTATGCTTGTTATTACTTATATATTAAATATTATTATAAATATTTAATTATCATACTTAAATTTCAATGGTTATACAATAATTTTAATTATTATAATTCTTAAAGAGTTACTTTTATGCTTGTTATTACTTATATATTAATTATTATTATAAATATTTAATTACCATACTTAAATTTCAATGGTTATACAATAATTTTAATTATTATAATTCTTAAAGAGTTACTTTTATGCTTGTTATTACTTATATATTAATTATTATTATAAATATTTAATTATCATACTTAAATTTCAATGGTTATACAATAATTTTAATTATTATAATTCTTAAAGAGTTACTTTTATGCTTGTTATTACTTAATTTCAAATATTATTATCACAATATATCAAATCCATATCACAACATATAAAAGTGATAACTCACAATATATTCACAAAATAACATGCCACATGTATTAACATATTTCTAAACTTGAGTAAGAAATAAACATGTATTAACAAAGCCTAATGACAATATATTTTTAATAATAAACACAATATTTCAAATTTATATCACAACATATTTAGAATAACTCACAAACTATTTACAAACTATACAAACAATAATCACAATATGATAAAAAGTAAGCATCAAATTACAACAACATATTGATAAAGTTTAGAAATATACCTAGCACTCACAATATCCTCTTACAAATCAAAATCTTCAAACTTCCCAAAACAAGCAATCCTTCAAAAAAATACAACACAAACTTATTAGAAATATTCTATAACAAAAACACATTCTATAAATATCATAAAATTTAAATAAAGACAAGAAATAAAAATATTATCTTACCAAAACTCACATCTCTCTCACTCTCTAACTCAACTCTCTCTCTCACTCTAACTCTCTCTCTCTCTCTAACTCTCTCTCTCTCTCTCGTCGAAATCTCTCTCTCTCTCTCTCTCTCTCTCTCTCTCTTTCTCTTTCTGTTGCGCGCACGGGAGAAAAGAAATAATGGGCATCCTCCCGTGCGCGTACTGATTAAGTTCTAAAATTATTAGTTTAAACGTTCGAACGTTAACTTTAAACGTCCGAACGTTAATTCTAAAATTATTCCCGCCCAGAACGTTCGGAGGTTTAAAATACACGTTCGAACGTACCCTTCTTATGATATAACATGAAATCTAGCGGGAAAGTTCCCGCACTTTCCTCATATATGTTCGAATGTATCACAATTTCTCGTTCGAACGTTTGTAGATTTATAGATAAACGTTCGAACATACTACTTAAGCGTCCGAACGTACATTTCATGAAAGTGTTACCATATTTGAGCGGGAAATCTCCCGCACTAATTTGACTAACGTTCGAACGTTGACGGATTTGATGTTCGAACGTATAGTATAAACGTCCTTACGTCTGAATAATCACACAGATATTAAACATCGAGCGGGAAAATTCTCGCCTCTTAGTTTAACGTTCGAACGTAAGATTCCTACTATACTTAACTTATAGTATAATATATATACTACATTGTATAGTATTTTGTGCATAATATAATTTATATATTATGCACAAAATATGTGTTTTTCTAAATTACTTATATTTATACTAGTTAAATAATATATTTATACTATAATAGTAAGACTAAATTTACTAATAATAGTTTAGTATATGACTATATGTAAATATCATACTACTAAAAATTTACAATATTACTACCATGTTGTTCTAAATTACTAATGTATAAATATAATAGCATGTAATACTAATGTATATATAATATACTATAAATACTAAGATGCATAATAACAACAACATGTAATATTGTAATACATATACTAATGGATAAACACTAATCTATAAATTTATAATAACATATAATACTAATGTATAATAACTAAAGTATTATTCATATCAATTTTATATAGCAATATCTTGTATTAATTATATTTTTTGACCTAATAAATTCTCAACATATTCATTTTGATAAATATATTAGTAATTCTAATATACATTAGTATAATAATTAGATTTATGGCCTAATACTAATACTATTAGTAAACCACTTTAAGCCTATATATAAATTACTATATAAAGCACTATAGTATTAATTACTAATATTATATTACTATGTGATACTATTAACTATAGTGATATATTAGTATTAGACATTAGTATACTAATACTATCAGTGATATAGCTAGTGTAATATAATAATATTTATACTAATACTATTATATAGTTATACTAAATTAAAATCACTATAGCAAATATTAATATATAGTTATGCTAATCGCTATAACTAATACTAATATTAATATAGACTACAGTTATAACTTATAGTATTATAACTTATACTAATATATCATATAGTTATACTAAATCACTATAACTAATACTAATATAGTTATACTAATCACTATAATAGTGATATAGTATTAATATCACTATTAGTATAATACTATAATATATAGTATTAATAATAACTAATACTAATATAATTATTAGTATAACTAATATTTATATAATATATATATCAAGTATAAGAGATTAGAGATTTAATATATATATATATATATCAAGTATATTAGTTTATTATTAATATTTCGGTGCTTTTTTTTTAATATTCATATATAATAATATATATCATATATTTTTTTTTATAAATTTTCATATATATATAATATATAAAATAGATTTATATTAGTTAGTATACTACTATACAATACGGCGTCGTTTCTATTGCAATAGGACTTTCTTTTTAATTTTTGAATGCATGTTATTATGTTACTTGTTTTATTTAGTTGTATTTCTTGTTATAATCAAAAGTTTAATTAATTCCCACAGGTAATGTTGAGAAAATTGAAATTTAAAAGCTCACAAATTTTTTTTTAAAAAAAAAAGTGGGTCAAATATGAAGTTAAAAAAGATAAAAAAAAATAATAAAAAAATCCGACTCCGCTCCGACTCCGCTCCGACAAGTCGGAGTCGGAGTCGGAGCGGATTTTATATATTACTAAACTTTATAAATATAAGAAGCACTCACAAAAAAACCAATAATCTAATTGTCAATAATATTATATAACATCCTAATATATAACTTAAACATTTATAATATAATATATTATATTGACAAACGTTCGAACGTAATAATAAGTACGTTCGAACGTTCTATGTATATAAGGCCAAAACCGAACGTCGAAACGCATTTCCCTGCCCGTATCCATCGTCTTCTCCGTTATTTGCCGCCACGCCGCCGTCACCGCCGCCGTCAACTCCGCCACAACCGTCACTAAAAGGTAGGCATTCATCTTTTATGCAAATAACATGTATTTTATTGAGATTTAGATTGACATTTGGATTGAGTTTGGTTTAAAACCGGATAAATATTACCGGATTTTCAACTTCATTTTCCGGCCACCACGACCAGTCATTGGCCGAATAGTCACCGTAGAAATGTTTCTTGAAGTGTATACTTCATTTACATGGTGACATTTCGGCATTTAGACCCTTGTAGAGAAATTTTTGAGATTTCAATAATGGCTGAGTCGACTCAGCCATTCTGCGTCGAAACGTTCGAACGTTTCACCAAGACATTCGAACGTACGACGTTTAAATTACCGAGCCGTTACGGCTTCCACGTTCGAACGTTAATCGTCTTACATTCGGACGTGAATATTATTAAACGACATACGTTCGAACGTTATATACTTTCGCACGTAAATCACATACGGTCGTTTAATTATAACATCCGAACGTAGTGATTTTCTACATTATTCATGCTTCGACGTTCGGACGTTCATATTTACGTTCACACGTAAAACAAAAACGTTCGAACTTAAATTCGAACGTATTTGTTTACTGCTTATGTTCGAACGTACATCTGTACATTCGAACGTATTTGTTTTACGTTTGAACGTAAATTTATTTACATTATTTTACGTGCGAACGTATAAATTAACGTCCGAACGTTTTTATCTTTAACGTTCGAACGTTAAAGATAAAACGTTCGAACGTTAATCCAGAGCATCTTAAAATTAATACAAAAAAATGCATTATTCTAAATAATTTTTTTTTCCTTTTCTATTTTCAGGATATGGCTCTTCCACTGCATACACGAAAACGAGGGAGGGAAGGAGCCACGTCGGACACTGCCCGTATCGGAGCTCGTACTGTTATGGTAGAGAGAGAGGTCTTAATTAATGAGTTCGACGAACTCTGTTGGCAGCAGACGAACCTAAGAGATGTTTTCCTCAGTAGAGGCTGGGGAAATATCTGCACATTGAGGGGGAAGGTATACCCCTCAATGGTTCAAGAATTCTATATGGGGATGTGTGACATGCCTCCGGATGCATCCTCTCACACCGTGACTGTACGCGGTGTTTCCATTGAGGTATCGGCAGATGTCATCGGCGAGCACCTCGGGATTCATCGAGGTGCTCAGACATTTACACACTCAACACCCCGTGAGGATGTAGGCACTTCTGCATCATCTACTGGCCGGGGATGTGAGCCAGCATCAGCCGATGATGCAGGCCAGTCAGAGGCTGAGGATACTGGCGTCGAGGCTCGGGATGATGACCGAGACGAGGATTTCTACATCCTCACCGGGAGGGATCGCATGCAGATCGAGCGGAAGAACGCCTTCAACCAGAACCATCTGCTGCATTTCTTCCGCATGTTGCACCTTATTGTTGCAACAAATGTCGATCCTGTGGCTCATAAAACCACATTTAGTCGGCTTCGGGCACAATTTTTGATACGAGTGGCACGTGGAGATCCTATAGATTTGCCACTGCACATTTTTGAGAGGATCCGTTACGAGGCGAGCATCGTCTCCACGGATAATCTCCCATATGGTGTCCTCATCAGCCGACTATTACTTGCACGGGGAGTGCCGACCCAGCCAGAGGAGCGGGTCAAAGATCAGATGAGCCCCCTCGACATGACCACGCATCGGCGTAGCATTGGACAGGCGAGGGGACGTCAGCCACCCCCTGTAGAGGATCTAGTTCCTCCGACGCAGCCTGAGCCAGGTCATGTCGGGAGTAGTAGTCAGCATACGCCGAGTACATCTGCAGGAGATGTGCGGCCTGCTTGGGTTGATGCGGTCATCTCACAGCTGACTGCGCATATTGATCATAAGATCGATCGATCGCTCGAGGCTATATCGGCGTCTGTTGCCAAACTCACCCATCGTGTAACTATCCTCAACGACAAAGTTGATACCTTGACTGAGGAAGTACGGAGTTCGACTTTTGCGGATAACGTTATCATCTGACTGTTGTTTACTACGTTCTATCAATTTTTGTATTTTATTTTTAATATTTGTAACGAAAAATATTATGGAATATTTTTATCATTTTTTCATTTCAATTTTTAATCTTCTTTGATGTTATAATTTTCAACTTTAATACTAAATCACTGCATTTCAAATATATATAAAGCAATAATATATATTTGAGAAATTCTATTTGCAGTCCTGAAGTGGGGACTGCATGTGCAGGCACATGTTTAAATGAGAGAAAACATTATTTTAGGAGGGATAATTTTGTAATTTTACAAAATTATAAAGTTAAAATAGCCTAGGCCTGCACATGCAGTCCCCAAGTGGGGACTGTACCTAGCATTGCTCTATATATTTATATATTACAAAGTGTGTATATATAAATATATACAATTCAATTTTTTAGACTTGTTCACAAATTATGCACAATAAAAATACATAATTTTTAAATTAAAGTCATTTAATTTAAATTTACAATGAACGTTCGAATGTTATTACTTAACGTTCGAACATTGGTGCAAACATTTTACGTTCGAACGTAAAATTAATAACATTCGAACGGTTGCGCCAAAACATTTTACGTTCCAACGTAAACAGACATAACGTTCGAACGTATATGTGACGTTCGAACGCATATTTCCCATACGTTCGAATGTAAAAAAATCTCATTCTATCTTTAGTGACGGTTTCCAAAAACTGTCACAGAAAATGCCTTTTAGTGACAGTCTAGGGACTGTCACAATTTCCCAACCGTCACTAAAAAGCAATTGTGTTGTAGTGATTCACTATAAATAAGAACGGTAAGCAAGGTTCATATCCAAAAAGAATCTAATGTCTTGTTGCTTTTTCTTATGTCAAACTATGTTCAGCCATGCTGCATGCAGGAATAGTCTCCAGCATCCATGGAGACATTCTAAAGTGAACCTAATCTTTATTATTTTTTCTTCATAAACAACTGAACCTCACGTTAGAATCCATTAAGAACCTTCATTTACTCTATTGATTTAACTTCGTCGCATGGAAGTGTTAAAGTAGAAGTTAATTTAATATGATCATCAGTCAATGCTCATAAATTCCTACAATATTATACCCGAAATCCAACTTAATTTCCTAGATCATCCAAGAATGACAAATCCCATCAAACAAATTTCAAAAGCCAAGCGAAAGATAATTTCAAAAGAACCCACGCCGAACCTTCCACGCTCCATTAATGTTGCCATAGACTTGTCATGATCAGTACTGGCCGGAGCACCAACTTCTGGAGGATAGCCATAATTAGGTCTAGAACTATATATCTCCGGCCAATCACCAATCTCGTTATCTGAAAGGTCTAAAACTGTTAATTTGGATTGGTTTCTCAAAAAATCAAAAAATATTTTCAACTCGCGAAGCCAATTTTAACATGGTGATGTTGGGAAAGGAGGGGGACGGAGAATCAGTTCTATCATATTCAATTGATTTTGGTCATGCTTTGGTTTTCAGAGTGAAATGGCACTCCTGGCAAGACGTTTCACACAAAAACGTTTTCTTAAAAGACGTGTTGGTTTTCTTTTATCTTTTCGATAGAGTAAAGCGTAGAAATAAGTTAACACCGATAAACAGTCATGTGAATGCCAAGTGGAAAGTTAAAACTTAGAATTTTATATAATAGTATAGATATTAAGAAATAAATAAGTATCAATTATAATAATAATAATTAAAATTAAATAGATATCAATTAATAAGTAACTAAGATATATACTAACAGTTAAATTTATAATTTACAAATAATAATCCGAGATCAATCATTATGATTTTTTTATAAATTAACAATGTCAAACAAATAGTAGTGTTATATTGTTAAACTAGAGAGAGATGAAAGAATATGCTCACAAACTTCTTGTCTTGTAGACAATGTGGGAGAATTATCTTGAAAAAATGTCTGTCAAATTACTTGACTGTCAAAGTCTCTCCGGCCTTGAGAGTTGTCAAGGCCGGACAGTTTGTGACAGTTATATATTTAGACTAAAATTTAGATATTTTTTCAAGGTCATTCTTCCTCGTTGTCTATGGACAGGAAACATATGAATATATTCTTTCATCTCTCTCTAGTTTAACAATATAACACTACTATTTGTTTGACATTGTTAATTCAAACAACATGGAAATATTATTTGATGTGTTTTTTGATAGATATTGTGTGATATTGCATAAATAATCTTAAACCCGTTCAGGAATTAATGTACATTTAGGTGTCCACTAATTCTTAAATTGTCCAATGTGGACATGTTGAGATTATATTATCTGTATTGCACATTCTTGTTACTTCTACTGAACACGTTTAGTATGAAGTTTCAGTGTCTTCCTTTATTGGACAGTTTGAGATTATATTATCTGTATACTGTTCGTAGGGTTACAATCCCTCTATGTGAACACGTATACTTGGAGAATTATGGGGAGATGCTACTGAAATTTCTATTGATGTGGAAAGTAGTAGAGTGACGAAATATGTGCAATATGGATAATATAATCTCAAATGGATATGACCAACTACCTTATCAAAAGAGCAGTGAGAATTTGAGCATGATATGCATGTGAATTATTTATGTACATGTTACTAATAGATAGATGTTTTTAGAAATAGACAAAAGTTGGATGCGTCTAGGCAATAGACTTGGAAAGGATTACGCATCCTATGCGCGTGTAGTAAAAACCTTCATTGATTTTGCTTGGGCCTCTACTGATAGTCGTGGTTACATTAAGTGTCTATATCGAGGGTGTAAAATTTGTGTGCGATAGGGTTGACTAAAGTTGAAAGTTATATATTTGTGAACGGTATGGATCTAGGGTATTCCCGATAGGTACTGCATGGTGAGCCGTATGCACAATCAGCGGATGCAATGTTCGGTCATCTGAATTATTTGCGGCACATAGATGATGATTATGAGCGGGATGAGATGGAGGAGATGTTGGGTGACATTGGAGTTGGGATGTTTATGGATGAGGTTGACGACAATGACTCAAGTGGCCAAATGACTGATTCTGAAAATTTCGCTACAATGTGGGAAGATGCAAAGCGCGAGCTTTATCCAGGCTATACAAAACATTCCAAAATGTCGTTTATTGTGCGAGATGTTGACGAAAGCAATAAACATGGTATTAGATTTATTTAACGAGGTGCTTCTCGATGGGTTTGCATTGCTAAAGAACTTTTATGAAGCGAAACAGCTGAGACATGGATTAGGGTTTGAGTACAAGTCCATACATGCATGCAAGAAAGATTGTGTTTTGTTCTGGAAGGAGAACGAGGAGAAACAAACATGTCCTATATGCAGAGAGTCGAGCTAGAAGGGTAAGAAAAACGTACCGGTTAAGGTGCTGCGATATTTTCCCTTGAGACCTAGGTTGCAAAGACTATATATGTGTAAGAAAACAGCTCACGATATGAGGTGGCACAAGGAGAAAATAGTTAAGGATGACTCATATATGAGGCACCAAGTTGACTCACTTGTGTGGCAATCTTTCGATGATCAATACCTAGAGTTTGGGATAGAAGCCAGGAACGTGTGCCTGTGACTCACAATCGATTGATTCAACACTTTTGGGAATGAGTACAAGTTATAGCACTTGGCCTGTAGTGTTGATTCCGTACAATCTTCCACCATGGAGGTGCATGAAGACGCCCAACTTTTTGTTAATTTTACTCATCCTCAGCCCGAGATCACTTGGGAATGACATTAACGTATTCATGCAACTGTTGATTGAAGAGCTAAAAGAGTTATGGGAAACAAGCGTCAGAACTTATGATGCATCCACGATGACATCTTTTCAAATGCATGTTGCAGTAATGTGGACGATAAATGACTTCCAGCATATGAGAATATTTCTAGTCGGAGTACTAAATGGAAGTTAGCGTGTCTGATGCAGAATAAAGAAACTGCTAGTGAGTGATTAGAATATTCTCAGAAGTTGTGTTTCATGGGTCATAGACGTTATCTACAAGCAAATCATGCATGGAGAAGAGAATGTGCTAAGTTTGATGGGAGAGTAGAGGACATAATTGCACCAAATGAGTTGTCTGGAGAAGAGATAGTGGAGCAACTAGTACATGTTAGAGCGAACAATTTTGGCAAAGGTCGGGGAAAAAACAAAAGAAAACGAGGTGGAATAGAATTGAATTGGACAAAGAGTATTATTTTTTTGACTCGCCATATTAGTCGTCTAGCATGTTGCGACATAGTTTGGATGTAATGCATACAGAGAAGAATATCTGTGAGAATATATTTGGTACATTGATGTGCATTAACAAAAAGATGAATGACACGATCAAGATGATAAAAGATCTTGAGAGAATGAGAATTAAACATAATCTACATTTGCGAGTGGAAGGCAAAATGGTGGTCATGTCACATGTATGTTTTACGATGATGAGGGAGGAAAGGATGGACTTCTACAAATAGTTGCAAGGTGTGGAGTTGCCAGATGGTTATGTTTCAAATATCGGTAGATGCGTGAGCCCTGATGACTGAAAAATTAGTGGATTGAAAAGTCATAACTACCACGTATTTTTGTAAAAGCTATTACCGGTGGGAATTCGTGGGAAGCTGACGTCTAATGTATGTGTCGCCATATCTGAACTCTGTATATTTTTTAAAGATTTGTGCGCTCGGGTAGTAAATTGAGATATATTGCAGAAGATGAAAGAAAACATTGCTACTATACTATGTAAATTATAGCAGATCTTTCCACCATCACTTTTTGATGTCATGGTCCATTTAGCAATATATTTACCCCGGGAGGTACTGTTGGGTAGACCGGTGCAGTTCCTTTAGATGTATCCAGTTGAAAAATATTTGGGTCGACTGAAGCGCATTGTTGGGAATAAAGCCAGAGCTTAGGGTTCAATAGCAGAGGCCTATATACACGATGAATGGTTAACATTTTGCTCTCTATATCTTCGTGATGTTGAGACACAATTTAATCGTTAAGAGCGAAATGTTGATCTTGCTGCTCTGCCTCCTCGTGAGCTATCAGTGGTTTCCCAGAATGTACGACCCTCGGGTGCACAAACGAGTTACGATTTAACTGATAGAGAGTTGGGTAAATTTCGGTGGTACATGCTAAATAATTATTGGGAGATTGATGACTATCTCATGTATGTCGTTGTATGCTTTGAATAATTCTAGTTAAAAAAGTTTAACTATAAATTTTTTGCTCAAAATAATATTCTTTTGCACTTATATACAGTGAGTACATTGACAAACTTAGGACGAAAGGCGTAGAGAACATAGAGGTAAGACACGAGGAAGAATTTTCCGGATTGTTTGAACAACGTATATGAACTAAAATTACATATGTTAGATTTTGAAACTTTTAACTCTGGTTAACTTTTAATAAGTATATACTATTTCAATTGATAGATTTTGGAACAACGTGTTCGTGATCCCGTATCAGTTTCTCCTTAATTGTATGCATTGACCTGTGGTCCCTCAAATATAGCACTTCTATATACTGCATGCATGGTTCGAGGTTATAAATTTCATACTCTGGACCGTGAACGTAATAGAAAGACTCAAAACTGTGGTGTGTTGGTCGAGGGGAGTTATGGAACGGATGATATTGACTATTATGATGTCATACGTCATATTGTCGGATTGAAATATTTGGGTGGGTCTATAACATATGTCTTTAAATGTGATTGGTGGGATCTAGGTGGTGGTTGGGTTTCGATACATAGGGATAATCACTTTATGAGTGTCAATACTGCATCTAAATGGTACGATAGTGATCCATTCGTATTGGCTTGTCAAGCTACCCAAATCTATTACTTGATTGATCCAATAAAAAGCACTGATGAAGATAGTGGAGAGATAACTTGGCGAGTCGTATAAAAATTTGTCCCTCGAAATATATATGAAATAGGAACGAGTGCGGATTACGAGAATAGTGGAGATGAAGATGACACTCCGATTATAGAGGCCTACCAAAGAAGATGGAGAGGGTATTAACTTGTTTGTTGACATCGGTGCACTCGAGTTGCTCCCCTAGTGTAGAGATGATGTCCCGCCTGTCCATCTTGACACGTGCGTATTACGTATTAAATAATCATTCAAATCAAGTAAGTGAGAAATAAGAAGAAGAGGAAGAAGAATCCGGGGAGAAAGTGGATAAGGGGGACAAAGAAGAGGTTGATGATGATGACAAATATGTTATTGAGAGAGATTATGAAACGAGCATAGAAAATACATCCGAAGATGAAGAATAAAAGTACTAAGTATTTTATTTATATAGGTGACTATAGAATATTAGACTTTTCATAATTTATTCTAATTAATTTTTTTACCATATTAATCAATTTCAAGGATGCCGTCAAAACAACAACGAAGAAATGTGTCTCCGCCAATTCCAAGTCCCGAACCTGTTGAGGACTCCCCACCTGAGGAATTCGCTCTTGAAGATCAAGTTAACATGCAAGAGAACGACAGCCAGTCGACACAAACCAGTAAGAAAATGTCGTTGATAATTAATTATATATTAATACTTTTGTCTCAATAACTATATAACTATAATTATACTATTATCTATTAGTTGATGCATCTGCTCATCCCAGTTGTGGCTATACACATGGCAGTTCTCTTGAGAGAAATAGAAGGTATGAAAAAGTCAAGCTCACCATTCATGATAATTCCACTGGAGTATTGGATAATAGTGCCGCAGCGCTTTCGTTCTATATTGGCACAGTAGTCCAAGCTTATGCATTTTATGTGTGATCATGGCGAGATGTTCCGAATGAGATTAAAGAGTACATTCGGAGTCGTGTGCTGGTGAGTTCACTACTTTGAGAGTGCATTTTTTCAACCTAGATTAGTATATCATATTTTTGACGTAATTCACTTATTATGATGAATTCGACCTCGACTTTGACCGTAGCGAGGATTCGAGAACTGTGAATGAGTTGATGGCTACACTATTCCTATATCACAAGGGACGATGTCATGACCACTTCAAGAAGTTTGAGACGTTGGAAGAGGTTGTGCAGTCCCCTTTCCATTAGATGAAGTTAGACGATTGAAGAAAGTATTGTGATCTTTTCGCAACTCCAGATTATTAGGTATTCTAGATTTATATCATTTAATTATTTACATTTATATTCGTTCTATATATTATATGTATATATATTACAATTAACATTCTTAATTAATTTTGTAGCACTTAAGTTCTACAAATGCACATAATAGATCCGCTCTGACTATCCACCATCGTGCCGGTTCAAGCTCATTCCACCGTCTTGTTGATAAAATGGTAATTAATAAATTATAAAATTAATTTATTTTTCTGATATTCTTTTATGTAAGTACTAACATTATCTTTTTAAAATTACTAATGTCGCTTTGTTAGAAACATGATGATCCTGAAAGCTTTTGCCTCATTCATGTCTATGTTTCTGCTCACACTAATGAGCGTAGTGAGTGGATGGATCCTACCGCTGCAGATAATTATGTAAACAATGTTAATTTTGTTAAATAAATTATGCAACATGTGAATAATTTATTTTTTAATTGTATTTCTTTTAATACGTTACTTATTGTGTGTTTTCTTTCAAATTGCAGGAAAAAATGATGCAGATGCTGTCAGCTTCTAGGGAATCCTCTCTGAGTGACATAGACATATTCACCCAAGTGCTTGGGCCCATGTCTAGTATGAAAAGTGGTTTGGGATGATCTTTCAAGCATTTCGGTTCATCCTCCTCAACCTCATCGACTTCACAAATTAATAATCTTACCAAAGATTTAGAAATTGCACGGCGCGAGAATGCGTATATGAGGTCAAGACAGCAAGAGTTTGAGTCCCTCTTAGAGTGACAGTCAAATTTAGAGAGGCGTTTGCAGGACCAACAGAGAGACTAGGAGGAAAGAATACGCAGTGAAGTCCAAGAGCAAGTGCAGCGGGAGATGATGGTGCAAATGGAGCTTGTTATGTCATTGCAACAGAATAGCGGTGGACGAGGAAAGAAGAAATTTTATCAATTTTATCAGTGCATATAACTTTTCATACATGATTTCGAAACTTTATAAGACATTGTTATTTGTTAAATGATGATGTGTAATATGATACAATTGATATGTTTTTTAATTTTATGAAATTAGTATTTCTGATCTGTACATTTGAATGTAAATAAAAAATGTTCGAACATTGATTCAAATCCGAACCAACGTTCAAACGTAATTACACAAAATTATAACATTGCGTTCGAACGTACTCACCCTCAAACGAACAAAACGTCCGAATGTTTAAACGATTAACGTTCGAACAAACCTCAAAACGTATCACTTGCTTTCGAACTCTTCTTCGTTAACATTTGAACTAACGTCAGAACGTTATAAACGTCCGAACGTAAATATGATACGTTCGAACTATAATCAACGAACGTCAACTTCTGTCATTCGAATGCCAATTGGTCAGGTTGACGTTTGAACGTTAGATTGGACGTTCGAACGTTACTTTTTGTGATAGATCTCAACCATCACAAGAAATGGGAACATCCAAACGTTACACCAAACGGAACAACTCCAACTGTCATTAAAAATTTTTTTAGTGACAGTTCAACGGTAAACCGTCACCAATTTTTTCTATAACGCACATTAGGTGACAGTCGTGGTGACGATTTCAAACCGTCACCAAATGTCTTCAGTGACGTTTTGCTATTTTGTGTGACAGTTTCTTCTGTCATAAAAGAAAATTATGTTGTAGTGTATAGTATTACTGATTTTTCACTTCGAGTTAGTTGAGTCGTCATGATGACTTTGAAAACATCAGTCAAGGTTCGAGGCTGCATGCATGTTTCCTTGGGCTATATATGATCTAATAAGTTGGCTTATTTTTCGAAATTAAATGGACCAACCTATATAGTTTGAAGGGTAATTAACTCTGAGTAAAGAGACGGATGATGCTAGCTGTACGTAGCTACATTAATTTGTCTCGTGGCAGGCGTATATCTTAATTTGGACCAACCTAGCTAACTCATGTCCATATCTTGGCTTTTGCGGATCTGCATGCATTTTCACTCAATTGGCTTATTTGGGCCAACCTACGCATTGACTGGGTTATTAAATATTTGAGTACAGCGATGATTGATGGATGCATGTAAATGTATATATGTAACATTCATAGGCCAGGTTTGGTTACAAAGTAGCTGGTACTATATATGCGTCAGAAAATTAAATGGAATCGAATAGGAACAATAAATATATATATATATATATATATATACACACACATATACAGTTTCTCTTTGGAACGGCAGATCCTATAACGTGAGTTTAATGGAAGCCAATAGAGAGATGACACATCAGCTAAGCACACAACTAATTTCTGGACCACATCGCACAATAGAAAAATTCAAAACCCAAGATCCTTGACAACCTGTGTATTCTTTCCTCCTTAGAACCATCAACCCACTTCATCAATATTCAAATGCACGCCGTACGACCTCTGTGTGCCGGTGGAGGAGCTCCAGGCGAGACGACACAACCGACCTGTTGGGATATATGTGGAGACTGGTTTTGGAGCTGAAATAGTGTTTACTGAAGTTAGCTCGAGCCAAGGTTTGCTCGACAGACTGCTCGAGCGAAGGCAAGTCAGAGAGTTCGCTCGATTCTCGCTCGACACTCCACTCGAGTGAGACACAAACCCTAGTATTCGCTTGACACTCCGCTCGAGCCAATGTTCATTTGGCTGTTTGCTAGAGTCGTGCTCGACAGTCCGCTTGAGCGAAGTACACAGTTTTTTGCCATATTAGGGTTTCCAGCGCTACTCACTATATATATGTTATATTAGACTTGTGTTGGATGGGCAAAAAAGCATATTTTGATAGAGAACAATTGTCTAGTGAGTGCATATTGTGTGAGAGAGCAAAAAGCACTAGAGAGTGTGAGTTGAGATTGAGTGATTGTAATCTCCTCTGAGTAATAAGATTTCTGCAGCTCTGTGGATGTAGGCAATTTGCCGAACCACGTATATTGTGTGTCGTGTTCCTGATTGCGTTGCTTTTACTTTATTTGTCATCGTTGGTGTGTGTGCTTTGCATGGTATTTCACAACAACTGGTATCAAGAGCCAAGGTGGGATCTGAAGGAGAATGATGGCTGGAGATAAAGTGAATGCACCCGTGATCGAGAAGTTTGACAGCACTGATTTTGGAAAATGGAAGATGCAGATTGAGGATTATCTCTATGGGAAGAGGCTCCACCTTCCATTGTTGGGAAAGAAGCCGAAGAGCGTGGATGATGCTGAGTGGACTCGGTTAGATCGACAGGTTCTAGGTCTTGTTCGGCTGACCTTGTCTAGAACAATGGCACACAATGTCAGTAAGGAGACAACCACGATGGATCTTAAGGCGACTTTGTCAGGTATGTATGAAAAGCCGTCTGCGAATAATAAGGTGCACTTGATGAACAAATTGTTCAATCTAAAGATGTCTGAAGGATGTCTGTAGCCCAACACTTGAATGAATTCAATACGATCACAAATCAATTGTCTTCTGTAGAGATTGAGTTTGGTGATGAGATCAGAGCATTGATTCTGTTGGCATCACAGTCAAATAGTTGGGAGTCCATGAGGATGGGTGTGAGTAGTTTAGCCGGTAAGGCAAAACAGAACTACGATGACATACGTGACATGGTGCTTGTTGAAGAGGTACGTAGGAGAGACATGGGTGAGTCATCAGGTTCAGGATCTGCCCTGATTGGTTACAATAGGGGCAGAGGACATGGCAGGGCAAGCTCCAAAAGCAGGGGAAATAGCAAGACGAGATCTGGGCAGCAGATCACGTGCTGGAGTTATGGCAAGCAGAGCCGCATCAAGAGAAATTGCATGAATCCAGAAAGTTCTGATGATGATGCTGTGAATGTAGTGGCAAAAGAAATTCATGATGCCTTACTTCTTGCAGTGCACAGTCCGATTGATGATTGGGTGTTGGATTCAGGGTCTTCATTCCATAGCACTTCTGATCGAGAAATCATGCAAAATTATGTTGCTGGTGATTTTGAGAAGATGTATGTGGCTGATGGAGAGGCATTGGATGTAGTGGGAGTGGGTGATGTGCATGTCACACTTCCAAACAGGAGCGTGTGGACTTACAGCATGTCAGACATGTTCCAAGTCAAAAGAAAAACCTGATATCTGTGGGACAGCTTGATGACAGAGGTTTTGCAGTAGCGTTCTCTGGAGGAGCTTGGAAGATCACTAAGGGTGCGCTCTTCCTAGCGCATGGTAAGAGATCTAATTCTTTGTATTTGACATCAGGATCCAGTGATGTGTAGGGAAATATAAGAGTGCAAAAAGATAGGCTTGATCGCGCGAAACATGTGAGGAAGCCAAAGGGAGTCGGCTTTGTCGTTCCTTATGAAAGCCTGGGAAAGTTGGCTAAGGTTGTCAAGATCGGTTCGAGACCGGATACTCCTAGTGCAGTGGGAGTTGTGAGTCGCCCTAAGGGCGATGTATGTGGAAGACTGAAGTCGGGCTTGACTTCAGTGCGTTTTCTAGCTTGAAGACAGGAGCTTTGAGCTGTAGAAATGATAGGGCTTGGTTGGAAACAGTGGCTGGCATGTGGAGACCCAGTCTCCAAGTGGGAGATTGTTGGGGTATATGTGGAGACTGGTTTTGGAGCTGAAATAATGTTTGCTGAAGTTGGCTCGACTGTTGGCTCGAGCCAAGGTTCGCTCGATATCGCTCGACGTATTGCTCGATCGAAGGCACGTCAGAGAGTTCTCTCGATTCTCGCTCGACACTCCGCTCGAGCGAGACATAAACCCTAGTGTTCGCTTGACACTCCGCTCGAGCAAATGTTCATTTGGCTGTTCGCTCGAGTCGCGCTCGATAGTCCGCTCCAGCGAAGTACGCAGTTTTTTGCTAGATTAGGGTTTCCAGTGCCACTCACTATATATATGCCAAATTAGATTTGTGTTGGATGGGCAAAAACCTCTAGAGAGTATGAGTTGAGATTGAGTGATTGTAATCTCCTCTGAGTGATAAGATTTCTGTAGCTCTGTGGACGTAGACAATTCATCGAACCACGTATATTGTGTGTCGTGTTCTTCATTGCGTTGCTTTTACTTTATTTGTCATCGTTGGTGTGTGTGCTTTGCATGGTATTTCACAACAACTGGTATCAAGAGCCAAGGTGGGATGTGAAGGAGAATGATGGCTGGAGATAAAGTGAATGCACCCGTGATCGAGAAGTTTGACTGCACTGATTTTTGGAAATGGAAGATGCAGATTGAGGATTATCTCTATGGGAAGAGGCTCCACCTTCCATTGTTGGGAAAGAAGCCGGAGAGCATGGATGATGCTGAGTGGACCCTGTCAGATCGACAGGTTCTAGGTCTTATTCGGCTGACCTTGTCCAGAACAATG
The DNA here is from genome assembly GCF_001411555.2 of Juglans regia. NCBI lineage: Eukaryota > Viridiplantae > Streptophyta > Magnoliopsida > Fagales > Juglandaceae > Juglans > Juglans regia. The sequence continues at coordinate 20,785,278 of NC_049914.1, read as the reverse complement.
GCACACAATGTCAGTAAGGAGTGAACCACGATGGATCTTATGGCGACTTTGTCAGGTATGTATGAAAAGCCGTCTGCGAATGATAAGGTGCACTTGATGAAGAAATTGTTCAATCTGAAGATGTCTGAAGGTATGTCTGTAGCCCAACACTGGAATGAATTCAATACGATCACAAATCAATTGTCTTCTGTAGAGATTGAGTTTGGTGATGAGATCAGAGCATTGATTCTGTTGGCATCAATGTCAAATAGTTGGGAGTCTATGAGGATGGCTGTGAGTAGTTCAGCCAGTAAGGCAAAATAGTACTACGATGACATACGTGACATGATGCTTGCTGAAGAGGTACGTACGAGAGACATGGGTGAGTCACCGGGTTCCAGATCTGCCCTGATTGGTTACAATAGGGGCATAGGACATGGCAGGGCAAGCTCCAAAAGCAGGGGAAATAACAAGACAAGATCTGGGCAGCAGATCACGTGCTGGAGTTGTGGCGAGCCGAGCCACATCCAGAGAAACTGCAGGAATTAAGAAGTTTTGATGATGATGCTGTGAATGTAGTGGCAAAAGAAATTCATGATGCCTTACTTCTTGTAGTGCACAGTCCGATTGATGATTGGGTGTTGGATTCAAGGTCTTCATTCCATAGCACTTCTGATCGAGAAATCATGCAGAATTATGTTGCTGGTGATTTTGAGAAGATGTATGTGGCTGATGGAGAGGCATTGGATATAGTGGGAATGGGTGATGTGCATATCACACTACCAAACAGGAGCGTGTGGACTTTACAGCATGTCAGACATGTTCCAAATCTGAAGAAAAACCTGATATCTGTGGGACAGCTTGATGACAGAGGTTTTACAGTTGAATTCTCTGGAGAAGCTTAGAAGATCACTACGGGTGCGCTCGTCCTAGGGCATGGTAAGAGATCTAATTCTTTGTATTTGACATCAGGATCCAGTGATGTGTAGGGAAATATAAAAGTGCAAAAAGGCAGGCTTGATCGCACGAAACATGTGAGGAAGCAAAAGGGAGTCGGCTTTGTCGTTCCTCTTGAAAGCCTGGGAAAGTTGGCTAAGGTTGTCAAGATCGGTTCGAGACCGGATACTCCTAGTGCAGTGGGAGTTGTGAGTCGCCCTAAGGGCGATGTATGTGGAAGACTGAAGTCGGGCTTGACTTCAGTGCGTTTTCTAGCTTGAAGACGGGAGCTGTGAGCTGTAGAAATGATAGGGCTTGCTTGGAAACAGTGGCTGGCATGTGGAGACCTAGTCTCCAAGTGGGAAATTGTTGGGGTATATGTGGAGACTGGCTTTGGAGCTGAAATAATGTTTGCTGAAGTTGGCTCGACTGTTGGCTCGAGCCAAGGTTCGCTCGATATCGCTCAACGTATTGCTCGATCGAAGGCAAGTCAGAGAGTTCGCTCGATTCTTGCTCGACACTCCGCTCGAGCGAGACACAAACCCTAGTGTTCGCTTGACACTCTGCTCGAGCCAATGTTCATTTGGCTGTTCACTCGAGTCGCGCTCGATAGTCCGCTCCAGCAAAGTACGCAGTTTTTTGCCAGATTAGGTTTTCCAGTGTTACTCACTATATATATGTCATATTAGACTTGTGTTGGATGGGCAAAAAAGCATATTTTGAGAGAGAACAATTGTCTAGTGAGTGCATATTGTGTGAGAGGGCAAACATTTATAGAGAGTGTGAGTTGAGATTGAGTGATTGTAATCTCCTCTGAGTAATAAGATTTCTGCAGCTCTGTGGACGTAGGCAATTTGCCGAACTTCGTATATTGTGTGTCGTGTTCTTGATTGCGTTGCTTTTACTTTATTTGTCATCGTTGGTGTGTGTGCTTTGCATGGTATTTCACAACAACTGGTATCAAGAGCCAAGGTGGGATCTGAAGGAGAATGATGGCTGGAGATAAAGTGAATGCACCCGTGATCGAGAAGTTTGACGGCACTGATTTTGGGAAATAGAAGATGCAGATTTTGGATTATCTCTATGGGAAGAGGCTCCACCTTCCATTGTTGGGAAAGAAGCTGGAGAGCGTGGATGACGCTGAGTGGACCCAGTTAGATCGACAGGTTCTAGGTCTTGTTCGGTTGACCTTGTCCAGAACAATGGCACACAATGTCAGTAAGGAGAGAACCATGTGGATCTTATGGCCACTTTGTCAGGTATGTATGAAAAGCCATCTGCGGATAATAAGGTGCACTTGATGAAGAAATTGTTCAATCTGAAAATGTCTGAAGGTATGTATGTAGCCCAACACTTGAATGAATTCAATACGATCACAAATCAACTGTCTTCTGTAGAGATTGAGTTTGATGATGAGATCAGAGCATTGATTCTGTTGGCATCAATGTCAAATAGTTGGGAGTCCATGAGGATGGCTGTGAGTAGTTCAGCCGGTAAGGCAAAATAGAACTACAATGACATACGTGACATGGTGCTTGCTGAAGAGGCACGTAGGAGGGACATGGGCGAGTCATCGGGTTCAGGATCTGCCCTGATTGGTTACAATAGGGGCAGAGGACATGGCAGGGCAAGCTCTAAAAGCAGGGGAAATAACAAGACGAGATCTGGGCAGCAGATCACGTGCTGGAGTTGTGGCGAGCAGAGCCGCATCAAGAGAAACTGCAGGAATCAAGAAAGTTTTGATGATGATGTTGTGAATGTTGTTGCAGAAGAAATTCATGATGCCTTACTTTTTACAGTGCTCAGTCCAATTGATGATTGGGTGTTGGATTTAGGGTCTTCGTTCCATAGCACTTTTGATCGAGAAATCATGTAGAATTATGTTGCTGGTGATTTTGAGAAGATGTATGTGGCTGATGGAGAGGCATTGGATGTAGTGGGAGTGGGTGATGTGCATATCACACTTCCAAACTGGAGCGTGTGGACTTTACAGCATGTCAGACATGTTCCAAATCTGAAGAAAAACCTGATATCTGTGGGACAGCTTGATGACAGAGGTTTTGCAGTAGCGTTCTCTGGAGGAGCTTGGAAGATTACTAAGGGTGCGCTCGTCCTAGGGCATGGTAAGAGATCTAATTCTTTGTATTTGACATCAGGATCCAGTGATGTGTAGGGAAATATAAGAGTGCAAAAAGGCAGGCTTGATCGCACGAAACATGTGAGGAAGCAAAAGGGAGTCGGCTTTGTCGTTCCTCATGAAAGCCTGGGAAAGTTGGCTAAGGTTGCCAAGATCGGTTCGAGACCGGATACTCCTAGTGCAATGGGAGTTGTGAGTCGCCCTAAGGGCGATGTATGTGGAAGACTGAAGTCGGGCTTGACTTCAGTGCATTTTCTAGCTTGAAGACGGGAGCTGTGAGCTGTAGACATGATGGGGCTTGCTTGGAAACAGTGGCTGGCATGTGGAGACGCAGTCTCCAAGTGGGAAATTGTTGGGGTATATGTGGAGACTGGTTTTGGAGCTGAAATAGTGTCTGCTGAAGTTGGCTCGACTGTTGGCTCGAGCCAACGTTCGCTCGATATCGCTCGACGTACTGCTCGAGCAAAGGCAAGTCAAAGAGTTCGCTCGAGTCTCGCTCGACACTCCGCTCGAGCGAGACACAAACCCTAGTGTTCGCTTGACACTCCACTCGAGCCAATGTTCATTAGGCTGTTCGCTCGAGTTGCGCTCGATAGTCCGCTCTAGCGAAGTACGCAGTTTTTTGCCAGATTAGGGTTTCCAGTGCCACTCACTATATATATGTCATATTAGACTTGTGTTGGATGGGCAAAAAAGCATATTTTGAGAGAGAACAATTGTCTAGTGGGTGCATATTGTGTGAGAGAGCAAAAAGCTCTAGAGTGTGTGAGTTGAGATTGAGTGATTGTAATCTCCTCTGAGTAATAAGATTTCTGCAGCTCTGTGGACGTAGGCAATTTGCCGAACCACGTATATTGTGTGTCGTGTTCTTGATTGCGTTTCTTTTACTTTATTTGTTATCGTTGGTGTGTGTGCTTTGCATTGTATTTCACAACAACTGGTATCAAGAGCCAAGGTGGGATTTGAAGGAGAATGATGGCTGGAGATAAAGTGAATGCACCCGTGATCGAGAAGTTTGACGGCACTGATTTTGGAAAATGGAAGATGCAGATTTTGGATTATCTCTATGGGAAGAGGCTCCACCTTCCATTGTTGGGAAAGAAGTAGGAGAGCGTGGATGATGCTGAGTGGACCCAGTTAGATCGACAGGTTCAAGCTCTTGTTCGACTGACCTTGTCCAGAACAATGGCACACAATGTCAGTAAGGAGTGAACCACGATGGATCTTATGGCGACTTTGTCAGGTATGTATGAATAGCCGTCTGCGGATAATAAGGTGCACTTGATGAATAAATTGTTCAATCTAAAGATGTCTGAAGGTATGTCTGTAGCCCAACAATTGAATGAATTCAATACGATCACAAATCAACTGTCTTCTGTAGAGATTGAGTTTGATGATGAGATCAGAGCATTGATTCTGTTGGCATCAATGTCAAATAGTTGGGAGTCCATGAGGATGGCTGTGAGTAGTTCAGCCGGTAATGCAAAACAGAACTACGATGACATACGTGACATGGTGCTTGCTGAAGAGGTACCTAGGAGAGACATGGGTGAGTCATCGGGTTCAGGATCTGCCCTGATTGGTTACAATAGGGGCAGAGGACATGGCAGGGCAAGCTCCAAAAGCAGAGGAAATAGCAAGACGAGATCTGGGGAGCAGATCACGTGCTGGAGTTGTGGCAAGCCGAGCCGCATCAAGAGAAACTGCAGGAATCCAGAAAGTTCTGATGATGATCCTGTGAATGTTGTTGCAGAAGAAATTCATGATGCCTTACTTTTTACAGTGCTCAGTCCAATTGATGATTGGGTGTTGGATTTAGGGTCTTCGTTCCATAGCACTTTTGATCGAGAAATCATGTAGAATTATGTTGCTGGTGATTTTGAGAAAATGTATGTGACTGATGGAGAGGCATTGGATGTAGTGGGAGTGGGTGATGTGCATATCACACTTCCAAACTGGAGCGTGTGGACTTTACAGCATGTCAGACATGTTCCAAATCTAAAGAAAAACCTGATATCTATGGGATAGCTTGATGACAGAGGTTTTGCAGTAGCGTTCTCTGGAGGAGCTTGGAAGATCACTAAGGGTGCGCTCGTCCTAGCACTTGAAATAGTGTTTGCTGAAGTTGGCTCGACTGTTGGCTCGAGCCAAGGTTCGCTCGATATCGCTCGACGTACTGCTCGAGCAAAGGCAAGTCAGAGAGTTTGCTCGAGTCTCGCTCGACACTCCGCTCGAGCGAGACACAAACCCTAGTGTTCGCTTGACACTCCGCTCGAGCCAATGTTCATTTGGCTGTTCGCTCGAGTCGCGCTCGATAGTCCGCTCCAGCGAAGTACACAATTTTTTGCCAAATTAGGGTTTCCATGCCACTCACTATATATATGCCATATTAGACTTGTGTTGGATGGGCAAAAAAGCATATTTTGAGAGAGAACAATTGTCTAGTGGGTTTGAGATAGTGAATGTCCAGTTGTGTTGTATTAATTTCTTGTGGTAGAGAATGTCGGTTTATTACTAGATGTTTAGAGACAAATTAATTTCTTGGGGTATTTTTTTAGATGATTTAATTTTGGGAATCTCCTGATAATTGTAAAAGGACATTCCATATATATAGATACTGAAAGTAAAAAGCATGCATAGCTTTATTTTGGGGAAAAGAATGAAGAATGAAGACTTAATTTTAATGAAAAAAATTATTACAAGGGCCTTTCTAGTTTTATTTTTTTTTAAACAGTAGATAGAGCTGGTGGTGTTTGATAGTCCACATCACCCTTTCTAATTTTAATGAATTGTTTTGGTCGTATTATTTTTTATTGATTGCATTGTTTTATGTTGGGATACAGGATCTTATGTCGAGTTTGGATAAAATTGAAGTTGAGATACTAATGATCAGTAGAAACTGTCCACAAGTTGAAAATGAAAATATTGATGCTAAAATCGTGGAAGAGCAATATGATTTGAATATGAGAGATAAAATGAATATTGGAGATGGAATGAATATGGAAGATCGTGCAGATCAAGTGAATTTGGAAGACGGAGTGAATGTGGGTGATGGAAATGGTGATAGACATAGAGTGAATGTGGAAGATAGAGATGGAGTCAATGTGATTTCCACTTCCACTAGTGGACTTTTTGAACCGTTCGTTGGGAAGGAAACTTAATGTATTTGGACCTATGTTTTTGGAGTCATTGTATTTTGAATATATTTTCAGAGTGGCTACATCTTTTTATGTTTGAACTTGTAGCAACAATCATTATGTAAAGAAATGCATCTTTGTTCAGAAAACTACTGCAATATTCTTGTGCAATATCCTGTTTAGAAAATGTAAAGAAATGCATCTTCATGTACAAAATGTAATACATTTAGTCTTTCATTACATTTAAAAATTGTCTAAATACATTCCAAAAGTACTTCTTCGGAGAACTGCAAAATGTAATTACGAACGGGCTAACAACCATGGGATCTTAGCATAACCCGACATACATGATTCTCGTTAGGATACAATATAAGTACAACACAAACCACAACAATACAAAACCATGACAATAATAAAGCTTTTAATGTTCCCTTGTATTTCTTTTCCATAACTTTAAATTTTGCTTCTTCAGCCATTACACGTTCTTGATTGATCCTGTCATTACTTCAGCCATAAAGCTTGCAAAATAGTAGTAGTGCTGTATGGATTTGGCTGGTACATATCATCAGGTCTGCAAATATTGGAAAGCACAAAATAAAAATTTTGGAAGCACAAAAGCTACATATAATTGCTATGTTGTACCAGTACTTAGGAGGAAAATCAAATATTGACAGACAATCTTGGGCCAACTGCAAGCAGAATGTTGGCTAACAAATGATTGATTAGTGGCCTCAGAATATAACATAAATGTGCATATTTATATATATAGGTGTGGTAGAAAACCAAGTATTAAATATAGTAAGTGGTGGTTAGGAACAAAAACTTATGCTAATTTTAGCAAAAGTTGACACTGGTTTACATATAAAAGTGACACCTATCTATTTACATATATGACCAAGGCTCAATAATTGACAGGCTAACATAAATACTTTGAACATATTTCGAAAAGGGGAGAAAGAAACAATAAACTCTATGCATATGTGAATATGAACCCAAACAATAAACACTGCTAGTAATTGCCAGCTTAACCAATGAACTTGATTGGTAGCTACGAATTAGTCTATTAATGTTGGGTAACATTAAGCTTTCAATGGAGAAGAAACTTAATCAATGTATAAATGACATCATTTAAGGCCAGCAATTGAGCGCATGATGTTTGGAAAGCTCCTGGGACTTTTCCTATGGAACTACATGTAACCTCGGCATAGTCATTAAATCATAGTAAATAATCTGGAAAACAAATTGATCAAAAATTCTAAACTGAATTCTCCTACCATCTAAGTTGTTAATTTGTCATCATTTTATGTAGCTAGTTAATTTTCTGCATAAAAGATCTTAATCCAGACATTTCTTTAGAAAGAAAAAACAGAAAAAAGACATAATTTCTCAGATGGTGACAAATGACAACAGATCAAAATGCACAGAATTTGGTATAGTCTATGTAGTAACAGAATTTGGTGTAGTCTATGTGACAATGTAGTAAAAACTGACCTATGTTCTAGGCCCCGTGTCCAAGCAAATATTGAGGCAATGAGTGGAGTTTGTTTGAATGGGATTTTAACTTGTGGCTCTTTGAAACCTTTCATCAAACAACTTTCCTGCGTCTCTCATTTCCATTCTTGCGGCTGCCATTCACAATTTCACCGAATCCTTATTACATCACAATACTCATAGAATCAATTACAACAGGTTTCTATCAAAATCATAAACACAGTTTCAAACAAACAAGAACAAATTCTTGAACTGGAAATTAGTTTTTCAAACACAGTTTCTACAACCCGTTGCCATTAGTTTTTGGACTGGAAATTCCATGACCCGCAACTACGTCGACTTACGGAGGAGAGAGAGAGAGAGAGAGAGAGAGATAGAGAGGGAGGGAGACTTACAGAAATGGAGGAGGGATCGCGTGGACAGGAATCCGAGAAAGGGAGTGGGTTTCGATCGACGAGGAATCCAAGATCGGAGTGGGTTTCGGTCGATGAAGAATCTGAGATCGGCAATGGGGAACGGAGTTGACGGTGGCCCCTGCTCCTCGAAGGCTTTCTTGGGAAAGAGAGAGAGAGAGAGAAGGGGGGAAGGAAGACCGTAGTCGTACGAAAGAGGGAATTTTTGTTTCCAAATCCTATGCAGTGCGGTCTACCCGTGTTTTCATGTGGCTTCTATGTGGCATGTGCTCATTTGACTCCGTTGATGGAACAATAGCGGATGTGCAAACCCTTCAATAAATGAAAAAAAATATCATTTTGATAAGGATGTTATTATAATTTTAAAAAAGACAAAATTAACTAAACTTGTAATGTAATCCCTATTTGAAGACTTTACGTAACATTACTCACCTGTGAGAAGGTTTTCCCATATACATATATACACACATGAAAATTATGCTCTTCTTTATAACGAGATTTGAACTAATTGAGAATTGCTTTAGTTATAAAAAAAATTTCACAAAAGTATTAAGCTCACATAAAATTTATATGATTTGATATAATATGTCAGATTATAAAAATATTTATGAAAACCAAAAAGCTCCCTTTAATATTTTCTTTAATGATCTCTTCTACTTTATCATTTTTATGTTCTGATTTTTCGATTTTCCCTTCAACATTTTCTATAATTTTTGATTTTTTTTTTTTTGACAAAAATTCCTCTGAAAATTCATAAATCAACAATTACATGGTTGTTCAACAAGAATACAGTTCTTAATAACATCTGGGGCATCTTCCAGCCATACAGTCTCATTATCAACATCCAAAGCATGCTTTGCAGTCTGATGAGCAGCATTGTTTCCTTCCCACGGCGTATATTGTAGTTTCTTCCATTTCACATTTCTGTTTGTGGTTCCGTGTGTCTGAACAGAGTTCCTTGATAAATCCTGAGCTCTTTTATACTCCTCGAATTCAATCTTAGCATGATTATAAATCGAGGTAGGACTCTCGAATTTCCCATTTAAAACGACAGCATTTCGTATGAACCATATCCTTCTAAATACACAAGCTATTTCCCCCAATTCATTCTTCTGCAATCTACTCACCAGCTTCTCCCAAAGAGTTAAAAATCTTCCTCTATACATGGCCATTTCTGTACCAGGCTTTGAGAGTCTGCAAATAAATCTGACACAGCAGTACAAGACCATAAAGCATGACATATTGACTCTTCCACCAACCCACAGATTGGCCATGAACCATTATCAGTGACCTTTCGTGCAAACAAGTTCTTTTTTGTTGGAAGAGCATCATTTGCAGCTTTCCAAAGAAATACTTTAATTGAATTAGGCACTTGCAAATCCCATATGATCTTCCATCCTTTTGTAGCATTAACATACTGTTATGGTTCACCCTTATGTCCTTTCAAACTGTCAACTACCAAATAGTAGACACTTCTAACTGTAAACAAACCATGTTTACTAAATCCCCAGAGCCTTTTATCCTCAGATCCCAACTTACTCAAAGAAAGCCAACAAATAATTTCAGCTTCTTCTTTATTCATGATTTCATGAATTAGCTTAGAGTCCCAGCAGCCTTTAACTTGATCTATAAGTTCACTCACTGTTGAATCCTAATGGACTTAATTTCGTTTGGATCATCAACCTATCTCAACTCATTTCAACTCATTATTACAACTTTTTCAAATTCTAACACAAAATATAATAAACAATTCAACTTTTTCAAATCCCAAAATAATAATAATATTAAAAAATAATATTCTAACAATATTTTATCATCTCAACTCAACTCACTTCAACATCCAAACTTAACCTAACAGGTAAATGAACTTTATAAGGACTTGGTATGGGCAGCCACTAATCACCCCATATCTTGACTTTAAGATCATTGCCAACTCTCCATCTTAGCCCTTTTTGAATCAGGTACTTGGAACCCCAAATACTCCTCCAAAAGGAAGGAAACTTTGACACTTCTCCTTCTACGTACTTGGAAGAGCGACAGTGTAACACATGGGCCCAAGGCCCAGGTCTAGATGAAGCCCAGCTCGAAAGACCCTAGTAAACGACGTCGTTTTTGGTGAGTCTCCTTCCCTTTTTGGTTTCTATCTTTCCCGACGGTTTTCTTTTCTGTTTCTTTGCTTTTTCCAGCTGTTCTGGTTTTCGAAAACCCCTCCATCCCGTGCACCTGCTCCCCACGTTTCTCTTGTTTATTTCGGTTTCTCACATGGAAAACTTCCTTCACCACATTTTGAACTACTCAGATTCTCCCTCTTACGCAAATTCCAGATCGTTCTTTGCATGTGCTGCGAGTTCTTCCGTGGGTCGTCGAATCTCGTTGCCGTTGGTTGGTTTCCACAATGGTGAGCCATCTTTCTCTCTCTCTCTCTCTCCCTCTCCCTCTCTCTGTTTCCCTTTGCCTCTCCGACTGCTTCGTGACTCTTCTTTGGGTGTTTGCAATGTACAATCGGCTCTCTGATTTTAGTCTTGTTATTTTCATTTTATCCTCTATTTATTTTTCACGCATACCTCCTCTCTGTCTTAACTCACCGTGTACACACTCAAACCACTCAATTCCTCTTTGTATAGAATCACTATTTCTTTCACTAGATTGCAGTGAGTCTTGGGCTTAGAATTATGTGGCTTGCTTTGATTTGAGGTTGTGCGAAGCCATTCATAACTTTGTTAGGTAATACTCTTCCGAGACTTTTGAGAGTAATGTTCATTAACTGCTAGTGTAAATGACAAGTAACACTGTCGTTGTGTCGCAGGGCATTGTTATAATTTTTAGGCAGCGTCCACTCGCTTTTATTTTTCATCGTACTAAACTCGTAAATTTAAGTAAGTTAATCTATAGCGATAGTATTGTTTTTTTTTTTTTATATATACTTAATATTATGAGCTTTATTTTCTAATTCTAATTTGAAAGCTTTTATGTCTTGATTGTATAGTGAGGGTAGTATATTTTTTAGAAATTACATGGTTGGTTGTGAAATGTGGATAATGTGTTGTTGATATGGTGTTGGTGTGGAATTTTAATTACATGGCTGGTGGGAAATAGCAGTGATCAAGGGTGGAGTGGTGTTTTTGTGGTTGATTATCTTTGATTAAATGCATGTTGGTAAGAGGTAAGCTGTATGAGTTGTATTTGGCTGCTGCGTGGAGATTTTAGTGGCTATGATGGGGTTTAAATGCTAATGGTTTGAGGAGGGGACTGTTCGGGTTTAATTTTATGATAGTTATTGAGTTAAAAAGGGGTTGTTTTGAATTATTACTTAATAAATAATAGCTTACTAGATTGGTTTATTAAATGCTGGGTACATGTTTTGGTTTAGGTGGTGTTACTACAAGAGTTCTGACTTAAGGTGTGTATAATAAATACACATAAGTCAGGTAAGCGAGGTTCATATACTAGTTTTGCATGAAAGAAATGAAATGAGGTTGACTTTGAAATAAGCATGTTTATTTTTTAAAAGAAATCTAAAAACCACCTCAGATGTTTATTCTGCTTATGCATAAATTCTATATAAGAGAAAGTATTTTCTATTATGACTGGTGTAGACATGAGCTAATTTTTGTGCATTTTGTTTCTGAAGTATGCAAAACTGCGAATATGAAAATGTAAAAATTTTTGTTATGAATAAATGAAAATATTTTGATTCTGTTTATTTCAAACATGTGAAATGATCTGAAGCTATTCAGAATTTTATTTTGATATGATGTGTCATTTGAAAACCTTGGCATGAAGTTCTGATCTATATCTGAATGTGATCTAATTCCGATGATGTTCCGTTCTATTTTTGTTAAGGCCCAACCATGGGTATAATGGTGGTTTATAACCCTACCACGGGGTGAAACATGGTATACGGCCCAGCCACGGGTATAATGGTAGTTTATAACCCTACCACGGGGGTTAAACATGCTATTTGTCCCGATGTGTTGCTATGAGATGATATGAGTATATTGTTTCAGTTTGGATATGCCGATGGATTTTCTTTTTGGGAATAAGTTTGTTTTTTTTTTAATTTCGCTCTTATGTTTTGTACCAAGTTTTGTTTATCCATTTCGAAAGTAAACTATGTTGTTTCTACATTCTGAAAGAAAATGTTTTGTTCTACATATCAAATGTTATAAATGCTCATATTTACATGCTAGTATATGCTTTCTGCTTGCTGAGTTGTTGATAACTCACCCTTTAATCTTCATAATATTTTCAGATGACATTGAAGGTCTAGCTGAGGATCAGTATTAGAGTTTGTGGACAAGATTAGCTGTTGATAGTTATTAGGTATCTTGTGGTATTAGTGCTACTGTTGGATTTTATTTATTTAATAGGTTGATTTTAATATGTTTAGATTGTGATACCCCATATGATATGGATAAGTGTAAGTGGTGTATGGGATCCCACATTACTTGGAAATGAGAGATTCTTGCTCTTTATAAGGTTTCAATGGAGCTCCAATTGTATCATTGACTAGTCCTTTTGAAGTATAGGTCATGTGGTTTGGGCCTTTCATTAGGGCGTTACAAATGGTATCAAAGACTATCCCAACCAGAAACGTGGGACTTGAGCCGTGCCACCTACAATGGACAGGCCCGACGAGGACGTTGGGAATTTAAGGGGGGTAGATTGTGATACCCCATATGATATGGATAGTGTAGGTGGTGTATGAGATCTCACATTGCTTGGGAATTAGAGATTCTTGCTCTTTATAAGGTTTCAATGGAGCTCCAATTGTATCATTGACTAGTCCTTTTGGAGTATAGGTCATGTGGTTTGGGCCTTTCATTAGGGCGTTACATAGATAGTTTATGGAGACTTATGTCAATTCTACTTTATTCTAGTTTGTTAATTGAAAAATGAAGAGAGGTTGATATTTTTTTTAGGTTGCTGTACTGAGGATCTGGTATGTGAATATGTGTGGTTTATTAATTTGAAGTATTTACATTTGTTTTGGAGTTTTGGAGCTATATATTCATGGATTTGGAAATATATTAATATTGTTGAAGTTGATTATCAGGTAACATGAGTTAACTCTTCGGACCCTCGGGGTCGGGGCGTTACAGTTGGTATCAGAGACAGGTTAGAGATTTTGCATAAACCTTGGAGGTTTAGATATATGTGGGTTCATAGGATGTAAAAAAATTTCAATGTAGGAACTTGAGGACTATAAGGATGATTATGTAGATATTTAAGTTTGAGCTTCTGTAAACCTTATGATTGATTTTGGATGGGATTTAAGGTTTTATAATTTGGCAGATGTTGGGAATTGAACTCATAACTTTGAGGTTTTAGATTCTGAAGATGTATGTGACTATTAAGCGATGTCAGGCTTAAATAGTTATTTGATATATATATATATATATATATGTATTTGTGTTTATACGTATAATTTATTTATTTTATTTTATTATTCTATTTATTTAATGTTTTTGCCTTTAATTATTTTAGAACGTTTCCCCAAGTTTAAGCTTTCAGGATGGTGGCTCGTCATCGAGTTCGAAGCCTTGAAGATTTTAATGAAAACAACAATGATGGGGGGGTTGCATGTTTGAACAATTTAATCTAGCGCATCCTCCCATCTTTGATGGAAGAGGCGATATGAACGCAGCGGAAGATTGGATTCAAGACATTGAAAAAATATTTAGTGTTTTGGAGTGTACCGATCAGCAGAAAGTTCGGTTTGCAGCTTTTAAACTAATTGGAGAAGTGAAGAGATGGTGGAATTCTGAAAAAATCATTAGGGAAGCTGAGGGGACTAGAGTGATTGTTTGGGCTCAATTCAAGCAGAATTTCTTTGACCGTTTTCTCTCTAAAGCGGATAGGGAAGCTAGAGCTCAAGAGTTCACCAACTTAGTGCAAGGGACCATGACTGTGCGCTAGTATGTTGCAAGGTTTGCAGAATTATCACGCTTCGCCGCATACTTGATTCCTGATTAGGAGAAAAATGCTAGGAAGTTTGAGGAAGGTTTGAACTACAGGATTTATGAACGAGTGATGGTCCTACAAATTCAGAATTTTTCAGATTTAGTGCACAAGGCGATGCTAGTTGAGCATAATCTCAAGAGGGGTGCTGAATTTCAAGAACATAGGAAGAGAGCTGCTCCACAAAGATTCTCTAATTTGGATCAAGGGCCATGAAAGAAGAGAAATGAGGAGAGCAATTTAAGTTAGAGACAGATTTAGGGAAATCATACAACTAACCCTGTAAGTTTTGTAACTCCATACACATTGGGGAGTGCAGAAAGGAAGTGGGATCATGTTTCAAATGCGGTAAGGATGGGCATTTCATTACAGAATGTCCATTGCTTGCGGAGAACAACAGAAGGCCCTATCCACCTCAAAGCTTTAGGCCGAATAACCACCGCAACAATCAGTGGAGGACTGTGCCGGCACGGCTGTTTGCTTTGACATCGGGAGAAGCTGAGGACAAGAATGATGTAATCACAGGTATAATCTTTCTGACTTTCCTATTTAGCTGTCTATGTTAAAAATTTAGGATTACTTATCTTGTTATCTCTATGGATTATATGACGTAAACACAGGAATTATCCCACTATTTCTCAATAAGGCTACTGTTTTATTTGACTCGGGGGATACCCACTCTTTTATTTCAGTGGATTATGTTAAGTTCTGCCCCGTTGATGCTGAAGAGATGGATTACAATTTGAGGGTCTCAACCCTAGTAGGTGATATAGTGACCTGCAATAGGATCATACTTAAGTGTCCAATAACTATTAGCAGGAGGGAAATGCCAGCTAACCTGATAGTCTTTCCTATGATTGGGTTTGATGTGATATTGGGTATGGATTGGTTAGCTTCCAATTATGCTAGTATTGACTGTTTTAAAAAAGAGGTGGTGTTCAAATTTCCGGAGGGAGAGGAACTTTGGTTTATGGGTTCCAGAGTGCATACCCTTCCATCGGTTATTTCTGCTTTTCAGGTTTGCAAGTTAATACGTGATGGGTGTCAGGGGTACTTGGCTTTCGTGGTGGATGAACCAAAAGAAGAATTGGAGTTAGAATAGATTCCTATTGTGAGAGAATATCCAAAGGTCTTTCCTGAAGATTTGTCTGGTTTGCCACTCGAGCGGGAAGTAGAGTTTGCCATTGATTTAGCCCCAGGCACGACACCTCTTTCCAAAGCCTCTTATCGAATGGCACCATCAGAGTTAGCCGAACTCAAAGAACAATTGCAAGATTTATTAGACAAAGGTTTCATCAGGCCCAATGTGTCACCTTGGGGAGCTCCAGTTTTGTTTGTGAGAAAGAAGGATGAGACAATGAGAATGTGTATAGACTACAGAGAACTGAACCAAGTGACCATAAAGAATAATTATTCATTGCCCCGCATAGAAGATTTATTTGATCAGTTGCAAGGTGCTCAGGTATTCTCCAAGATTGATCTTAGGTCGGGGTATCATCAATTAAAGATCAAGGCAGAGGATGTGCCTAAGACAGCTTTCAGGACCAGGTACGACCATTATGAATTCTTGGTCATGCCTTTTGGCCTAACCAATGCCCCAGCGGTATTTATGGATTTGATGAATCGGGTATTTCATGAATTCTTGGATAAATTTGTAGTGGTGTTTATTGACGACATATTAATCTACTCCAAGAACAAAGCTGAACATGAAGAACATCTGAGACAAGTACTTGGGACACTCAAGGATAAAAAATTATTTGCTAAGTTGAAGAAGTGTGAGTTTTGGCTTGAGTCTATTTCATTTCTGAGACATGTAGTCTTAAAGGATGGTATTTCAGTAGACCCCGAGAAAGTTGAAGCAATAGTTAATTGGACCCAACCAACCAATGTGCATGAAGTTAGGAGTTTCTTGGGCTTGGCTGGTTATTACCGTCGGTTTATAGACAACTTCTCAAAAATAGCGGTTCCCTTTACCACCCTTACCAGGAAGAACAATAAGTATGAATGAACTGAAAAATGTGAGGAAAACTTCCTGGAATTGAAGAAGAGATTGGTGACAGCTCCAGTTCTGACAGTCCCTAGCAAAAGAGGAGGATTTGTGGTTTACAGTGACGCTTCACGTTTGGGTTTGGAGTGTGTATTGATGCAGTACGGGAAAGTAATAGCATACGCTTCTCGGCAATTGAAGACGTATGAGTAAAAATTACCCCACACATGATTTGGAGTTAGTCGCTGTTGTCTTTGCATTTAAAATCTGGAGGCATTATTTATATGGTGAAAGGTGCGAGATCTACACGGATCACAAGAGTTTGAAGTACTTCTTCACTCAGAAGGAACTTAATATGAGGCAAGGGAGATGGCTTGAACTAGTCAAGGATTACGACTTCAATATTAATTACCATCTAGGCAAAGCTAATTTCGTTGCTGATGCACTTAGCAGGAAGCCAGTGGGACCAGCAGTTGCAACTCTTACCATTCAGCCCCACTTATTAATGGACTTAGAAAGAGCTATTATTGAGGTTGCTACTGGTGACCAACATGCATTGATAGCCATTTTAATAGTTCAACTAGTTTTGATAGACAGAATTAAGCTCGCCCAAAAAGAAGATTCTAAGTTAGCGAGATTAATAGAAGAAGTAGAAAAAGGGAATAAATCTGAGTTCAGCATTTTTGAAGATGGAATGTTAAGGTTCAGAAATAGATTTTGTGTGCCAGACAATGATGAAATAAAAAGACTCATCCTCGAAGAAGCGCACCGCTCCCTTTACACAGTTCACCCAGATAGTACAAAAATGTATCGGGATTTGAAAGAATCTTTTTGGTTGGATGGCATGAAGATAGAGATTGCTGAATTTGTGGCACAGTGCCTAACTTGCTAACAAGTGAAAGTACAACATCAGAGACCAGCAGGGTTATTGCAACCACTTCAGATTCTAGAATGGAAATAGGAGCATATTTCTATGGATTTTGTTACAGGCCTACCACGGACACTAACTGAACAAGATGCAATATGGGTGATAGTGGACCGTTTGACAAAGACTGCTCACTTTGTGCCTATCAAAGTTTCTTATAAACTGGAGAAACTAGCGGAGCTGTATATATGGGAAATAGTTAGGTTGCATAGGGTACCCGTGTCCATTGTGTCGGATAGGGATCCTCGTTTCGCTTCAAAATTTTGGTGAAGCTTACAAAAGGCCATGGGCACTAAGTTATATTTCAGCACTGCATTTCACCCGCAGACGGATGGTCAATCAGAAAGGACCATTCAAATTTTGGAGGACATGTTGAGGGCATGTATGCTAGATTTCAAGGGAAACTGGGTACGACACTTACTTGCCTTTGGTCGAGTTTGCTTATAATAACAGTTACCAAGCTAGCATTGAGATGGCACCTTATGAAGCACTTTATGGTAGGAAGTGTAGATCTCATTTGTATTGGGACGAGGTGGGGCAAAGACGAATTTTGGGTCCAAAAATCATACATAAGACAATAGAGAAGATTGAGACCATTCGAGCCAGAATGAGAGTAGCTCAGAGTCGACAAAAGAGTTATGCAAATAACCGTCGTCGCCAATTAGAATTTCAGGTTGGGAATAAAGTATTCTTGAAGATTGTGCCTATGAGAGGGGTCATGAGGTTTGGAAAGAATGGCAAGTTGAGCCCTAGATTTGTTGGACCCTTTGAGATTCTTGATCGGATTGGCCCAGTTGCTTACAGGGCAGCCCTACCACCAGCACTCTCAGGAGTACACGATGTATTTCATGTATCTATGTTGAGGAAGTATATTCCTGACCCCACCCATGTTATCGACTACGAGCCTCTTCAACTTCAGGAAAATCTGACTTATACATAAGAGCCGATGCAGATTATAGAGAGAAAAGAACAAGTGTTATGGAATCGAACTATCCCATTGGTTAAAGTGATATGGAATAATCATACTTTCAGTGAAGCCTCCTGGGAATTAGAAGAAGAAATGCAAGTAAAGTACCCACAGTTGTTCAATAGTGATCTAGATCATTTGTGACAAATTTTGAGGACGAAATTTTTATAAGGGGGGAGAATGTAACACTCGAGCCCAGGTCCAGATGAAGCCCAGCCTGGAAGACCACAATAAACGACGTAGTTTTTGGTGAGTCTCCTTTCCTTTTTGATTTCTATCTTCCCCGACGGTTTTCTTTTCTGTTTCTTTCTTTTCTGTCTCTTGTTTATTTCGGTTTCTCACTTGGAAAACTTCCTTCACCACATTTTGAACTACTCAGATTCTCCCTCTTATGCAAATTCCAGATCGTTCTTTGCGAGTGCTACGAGTTTTTCTGTGGGTCGTCCACAACGGTGAGCCATCTCTCTCTCTCTCTCTCTCTCCCCTCCTTCTCTCTCCCTCCCTCCCTCTCTCTCTGTTTCCCTTTGCCTCTCCAACTGCTTCGTGACTTTGCTTTGGGTGTTTGCTCTGTATAGTCATCTCGTGGGTCTCAAGATTCTAGTGTGCTGTCGAGTCTCTGACTGGAAGTGCTAGCTTTGGTAAAAATCTCTCCTCCCACCGTCCGATTTCAGTCTCGTTATTTTCATTTTATCCTCTATTTATTTCTCACACACACCTCCTTTCTGTCTTAACTCACCGTGTACACACTCCAACCACTCAATTCCTCTTTGTAAAGAATCACTATTTCTTTCACTAGATTGCAGTGAGTCTTGGGCTTAGAATTTTGTGGCTTGCTTTGATTTGAGGTTGTGCGAAGCCATTCATAACTCTGTTAGGTAATACTCTTTCGAAACTTTTGAGAGTAATGTTCATTAACTGCTAGTGTAAATCACAAGTAACACTATCGTTGTGTCACAGGGCATTGTTATAATTTTTAGGTAGCGTCCGCTCGCTTTTGTTTTTCATCATACTAAACTCATGAATTTAAGTAAGTTAATCTATAGCAATAGTATTGTTTTTTTTTATATACTTAATATTATGATCTATATTTTCTAATTCTAATTTGAAAGCTTTTATGTCTTGATTGTATAGTGAGGGTAGTATATTTTTTAGGAATTACATAGTTGGTTGTGAAATGTGTATAAGGTGTTGTTGATATGGTGTTGGTGTGGAATTTTAATTACATGGCTGGTAGGGAATAGCAGTGATCAAGGGTGGAGTGGTGTTTTTGTGGTTGATTATCTTTGATTAAATGCATGTTAGTAAGAGGTAAGCTGTATGAGTTGTATTTGGCTTCTGCGTGGGGATTTTAGTGGCTGTGATGGGGTTTAAATGCTAATAGTTTGAGGAGGGGACTGTTCGGGTTTAATTTTATGATAGTTATTGAGTTAAAAATGGGTTGTTTTGAATTATTAGTCAATAAATAGTAGCTTACTGGATTGGTTTATTAAATGTTGGGTATATTTTTGGTTTAAGTGGTGTTACTACTAGAGTTCTAACTCAAGGTGTGTATAATACACAGAAGTCAGGTAAGCGGGGTTTATATACTAGTTTTGCATAAAAGAAATAAAATGAGGTTGACTTTGAAATAAGGATGTTTATTTTTGAAAAGAAATCTGAAAACGATCTTAAATGTTTATTCTGCATATTTATAAATTATATATAAGAGAAACTATTTTCTGTCATGACTGGTGTAGACATAAGCTAATTTTGTGCATTTTGTTTCTGAACTATGCAAAAGAGCGAATATGAAAATCTAAATATTTTTGTTATGAATAAATGAAAATATTTTAATTCTGTTTATTTCGAACATGTGAAATGATATGAAACTATTCAGTATTTTGTTTTGATATGATGTGTCATCTGAAAACCTTGGTATGAAGTTATGATTCTATATTTGAATGTGATCTAATTCCGATGATGTTCCGTTCTGTTTTTGTTATGGCCCAACTATTGGTATAATGGTGGTTTATAACCCTACCACGGGGTGAAACATGGTATACGGCCCAGCCACGGGTATACTGGTGCTTTATAACCCTACCACGGGGGTGAAATGAGATGATTTGGTTTGACCAGGCCGCCCAAATACAACTAATATCTCATTTTAGATATTCTAATTTAGGCTGATTAGATATAGATATATATATATATATATATATATATGTGTGTGTGTGTGTGTGTGTGTGTGTGTGTGTGTGTTCGCCGGTAGTTTTTGTATTTATATATTTTTTTTGGGGCAGTACAATTGGGTTCAGATTCTTGACGAAGTTTATGTTCTTTAAGTTTAAGCTTTGTTTGCAGATTGAGTCTGACGTTCCATACTTGCAACAATATACTTTGAGTATCTAACATGTTTGCGTTCTCTTTCCGTTGTTGAATTATTAATTCAAACCGTCAGCTTCAAAGTCTGGTTATCAGTTTGCGTGATATTTTGTCATTTAATCTTAAGAAAAAAATCCAAGTAACTTCAGGGACAATTGATTATTTTAAGTTTGGAGCGCAGCAACATGTTTAAATATGTATCTTCTAAACATCAAGGGCCATACATGTGCCAGAATCTGTTTTTCATGTCTGTGAATTCTCGTGCAATTTCTCTAAACTCAGCCGCTGTTCTTACCTGGGCTCAGTTACTTATTTGTGCTGGAAAATTTGCAAACAGCCAAATCAGTCATTCAATCGGATAATGAGTGGTTCTTCTTTTCTGCTCGGGGAAGAAAGTATCCAAATGGTTCGCAAAGTAGGAGGGCTACTGAATTGGGGTATTGGAAAGCTACTGGGAAAGAAAGAAACGAAAAGTTTGGTTCCAATGTGATAGGTACAAAGAGGACTCTAGTGTTCCACACAGGTCGTGCACCGAAAGGGGAAAGGACTGAATGGATTATGCATGAATATTACTGCATGACCGGGATTGCCCAGGTGACTTAATCATGAGTACATTTGATCTTCTGCTAAATAGTTGACTAGTTGAATTTTGTTTTTCTACACTTTAATAGGCAAATACAATCTACACACTCATGACCCTATCCTGGAGCAGAAATTTCAAAGAAAAATTATTTGGAAATTAGATAAGGAAATCTTGGGTCCAATATCCCCCATTTAGAGGAAAGCAGTAGATGCTTCCTTCTAAACTGGTCTTTCATTGGATTTAGTTTTCTGCTTCAAGTTCGCCAGTGATGGAAATCTTTCTTGACTCAAAGACAAGGGATGCATGATTGCCGAACCTCAGCAAAAAGGATTGTGCTCTGCGCATCCCTTAATCTTTCTAGGCTAGTTTTAGTATTCGACAAATTGTTGCGTGTCTTTGTCTCATCTCTGCTCTGGCCTGTGGCTTAGTCACCTTAGTACAGTGTTTAAGATGACATCTATCTTTTTGAGACATAAGGAGTTAGACTCAACTTTGATATATAAGCAAGGTGAAAGTATAAAAACCAAAGCAAATCTGGTTAAAACCTGCTGCTCAGCCTTCTTTAAAACCTTTTGACTCCCATCTGACCAAGTCGGGACGGCCCAACTTAACTGGGACTTTTTGACCTTGTAGGTTTCTTTGAATTTCTTGTACATGATAGCTTGATTTCTCTTTTTTTTTTACTATTTGTTATATATTTGTAGTGTTTGATAAATAAATCAAATGATAAAGATGGGGGCAAGTAAGGCATGGATGGGGAAACAGTGGCAGGTAGCTAGGTAATAGGGCAGAATTAGTCAAAGGGGCCACCTTCCATACTGGCCTCTAATGTGTCCGCTAAATATGTCATTAGCTTTCAGGGAAATAGTGGCTGTAGTATCTGCATGATATAATATAACCAAAATCTTCAACTAGGCCTTTCACAGAAAATGATGTTATTTTGTTGTGCTCCAAGTCTAAAGCCTTATTTAACCCTTTTATGCTATGAGAGTCGATGAAATCCTGATCTTTAGCACCGAGCTTACTTGTAAGGGCCCTTCGGATACCCTTGGATAAGCAGGTTCTTTGGTCCTATATAGAGTTCATGGATTGGTGCAGAATATTTATGATTTAATTTCTGGCACTAGTGTCGTTGAGGCTGCATTAGATATATCAATAATACGAAAAGAAAGTTTTTGCCTGCCCTATGGCCAGTATAACATTGGTACAAGCGAAATAAGCTAGCTAATATACCTTTTAACCTTTTGACCGTGCATGTGTGCTGCTCGAGGTTGCTGAGGTTGCCCAAATGATGAACATTCCCAACGCAACAGTTTGTTGCTGCGATTGCGAGGTGTAGGTTCTCGGTGATGCATGGCTACGACGAAAGCTGGTAGCTTGCGGAGGAACTACCATTGCCTACGGCAACAAGGAAAACCTTAGATGAGCTTGGGACGCTCTCTTTTTGGCTTTCGTGAAGGTCTTGGACAGCAACGGGGTGCAAAGTTTGATTTTTTTTTCCTGATGGGACGGTCATGCACGGAAGAGAAATCTAGGTGGCTGTCGGTTTCACGTGGGGATGGAGACTGGGGCTTGAGATTTTGCAACAGGGGGAAGCCGTAGCTGGCTACGCTTGGCTGGGCAACAACCGAGTTTCGGCAATGGGAAACCGAGAGGAAGGGAAAAAAAAAAAAAAGAGAACAGCTATACTAGGTTTTTTGTCAAGGATGAAGAATGTGTGAATATATGGATGGATGACAAAAGAACGTGTGAATATATGAGGGAGTAACGTGCATGTACATGGAGAGTAGAATCCTAAGTTCCCACGAGCTTGAGCTTCTGGCCCATTTCAAAAACATTTGGGTCCAAGAATGGTAGTAAATAAAAATAAATAAATAGATGAAATGACTCTTTTCTAATTTTTGGGCCTTAAACCAAAACTCTACAATATTCAACCTTGTCTCTTGAAAAATATTTATAGGCCCATATAAATATTTGACAAATCAACTAGCTTTTCATACGCATAAATTCATAAATTTTAGAAAGCATCTTGGTACTGATCTCGGGTGTTACATTCTCCCCCTTTTAAAAAAATTTCGTCCTCGAAATTTGCTACACCTAAAGCAAAGTCCAAATATTTATCCATCACGACAAATCCATGCCTATGACAATCTCCGATTATACTTTCGAATCTAACATTTTAAAATTCTATAAATCCAATATTGTAATAACCTCATACAAAATAATTATAAACCTAAAGTAATTCTGAAGTCTCCACATAATCCATGAACCTTATCCATAAAATATTGAAATACACTCTCCAACTATCATATTACCAAAATCACGTTTCCGCTACACACTCTAACAACTTGTAGTCCTAAACACCTTGTATCTCACTCACGTACATTTGAAAGAAACAAAAAGAACTAACCTCATATTTGACTAGTCCATACATTTTTTTTAAACACTAGATTTAAAATTCAAAATAACTCATAACATTTTTGTAGCCTTTAAAACATCAATATCACAAATCTAAACCTTCCATTCCCAACCAAAACTCTTTCCAAGAAGTTGACCTAAAATCTAAACCTTAAATCATGTCAGAATTATTTCTTATAGTCCACCAAATACGCGTACCAAAATTAAAATCTCAAATGTCATAAAAATTGATTCTTAAAACTTGCAAGATCCAAAACCTCAAATTTTGTAGGAAACAATCCATAAGTTTGTGAGTGCTAAAACCTTAAATGTAACGCCCCGACCCCGAGGGTCCGGAGAGTTAATTCATATAACCTGATAACCAACTCCAACAATCCTAATGTATTTCCAAATCCAAGAATTTATATTTCCAAAACTTCAAATTAAACGTAAATACTTCAAATTAATAACCATCTCACATATCAAATCCTCAATCCAACGACTCAAATAAAAATATCAACTCTTCTTCAAGTTCCAAATAACAAACTAGAATAAAATAAAATTTACATAAGTCTCCATAAATCGTCTAAATCCATTCAAATCAACTTAATAAGTAAATAACATCCAACAGAAGTACTAATACCGTGAGGTCCCCAATATCTATTCACAGATAATCTTGTCCACAACCTCTAATACTGATCCTCAGCTGTACCATCAATGTCATCTGAAAATATTATGAAGAATTAAGGGGTGAGTTATTAACAACTCAGCAAACAAAGAGCATATACTATCATGTAAACATGAGCATTTATAACGTTCGGTATGCAGAAAAAATAATTTACTTTCAGAATGCATAAACAAAGATTGGTACAAAAACGTTAGAGCGAAATTTCTAGAAAGACAAACTTATTCCCAAAAAGAAAATTCATTGACATATCCAAACTGAAACATTAAAGTCATATCATCTCTTAGTATCACACCGGGATAAATACCATGTTTAACTCTCGTGGTAGGGTTATAAACCACTATTATACCCGTGGCTGAGACGTATACCATGTTTCACCCCCCGTGGTAGGGTTATAAACCACCATTATACCTGTGGCTGGCCCGTATACCAAGTTTCACCTCCGTGGTAGGGTTATAAACCACCATTATACCCGTGGCTGGGCCGTATACCATGTTTCACCCCCGTGATAGGGTTATAAACCACCATTATACCCGTGACTAGGTCGTATACCATGTTTCACCCTCGTGGTAAGGTTATAAACCACCATTATATCCGTGGCTGGGCCTTAACAAAAAACAGAACATATATCATTGGAATCAGATCACAATCATATACAGAATCAGAACTTCATGCCAAGATGATACATCATATCAAAACAAAATACTGAATAGCTTTAGATCACTTCACATGTTCGAAATAAATAGACACCAAAATCTTCATTTATTCATAACAAAAACTTTTAAACTTTCATATTCGCTCTTTTTGTATAGTTCAGAAACAGAATGCACAAAACTAGCTCATGTCTACACCAGTCATAATAGAAAATATTTTCTCTTATAGAATTTATGCATATGCAGAACAAACATCTGAAGTCGTTTTCTTTTAGGTTTCTTTTAAAAAATAAACATGAATATTTTCAAAGTCAACTTCATTTCATTTCTTTTATGCAAAACTAGTATATGAACCCCGCTTACCTGACTTCCATGTATTATCAACACCTTGAGTCGGAACTTTAGTAGCGACACCACCTAAACAAAACATATACCCAACATTTAATAAACCAAACTAATAAGCTACTATTTATTGAGTAATAAACCAAAACAGTCCCTTCTTAACTCAATAACTATCATAACAATTAAACCCGAACAGTACTCTCCTCAAACCATTTGCATTTAAACCCCAAAACAACCACCTTCTATTAACACCAAACCAACCATAATTATTTCCAAAACCAACAACAGCAACTCCAGTGATTAAAACATAACACAAACCATAGTTCACCTCCAACCTTTTTCATAAAAAAAAATTCAACGCAAGCATCATATATTTTAGTCATTCAACAATTCAAGACTTGGGTACTTGCGCCACTCATAAAAATATCCAATACAACTCGCTCAAAACACTCATAAATTTACACTAAATAGTCTCAATTAATAGCCCAAAACAGTCTCACAAAGCCATCCAAACAATCATACTCCTCAACTTCAAGAATTCCATCACACTCAACCACAATCCAACATATAAAACACCAACACAATATAAATTTACAAATGTAACAGATTGCCTGTAACGCCCCAAACCCGGTTGGCCTGGAGAATTACTACCTGTCTCTTAAGAACTTATTTTCCAACACAACTAAAAAGAAAACCCAAAACTTTAATAGCAAATCTTAATATCAAGAGTGCTAAACAACCACATTTAAAACTCCACAAAGTCATTACTGTAGCTAAAATAAACTAAGAAGTCCGAAATCTCCCGGTAGTCATGACAACCCAACCAATAATTTCATAAATCTCACTGAAACCCAAGATATAAATAAAACTCAAAGACATTAAAACTAAGAATATCAGAAGCCCTTCTTCTAACAACATCTCCTCAGCTTAAACACATTCAGCAATCTAATCCAGATCCTCAATTGGACTCTCCTCATCATCTGAAAAATATTATAATGATAGGGGGTGAGTTATCAACAACTCAGTAAGCAAAAAGCATATGCTAGCGTGCAAACATGAGCATTTACAAAGTATAGCATGCAGAACAAAATATTTTTCAGAGTTATCATGCAGAACAGAACATATTTTCAAAAGTAACAGAGCGATGGTTTTAAGACACGTACAACCCATAATACTTTGGCATAATATAAACTGAGTATCATCATCAGATCAAAACAGAGTATCAAACAGAGCAGAGACCATGTTTCACCCCCGTGGTAGGGTTGTGCTAACCCCGGTGGCCAAACTAGGCAGAGACAGAGGTGAAATATTTCCTTTATTCTTCTCGGAGCCCCGAGTGTGCACACAGGAAAAGACCACAATAAAACCACTTTGTTTCCAAAGTGGGTGCACTCAGAGACAGAGAAGTTGGTACCAACCCAAACAGAGCAGAGCATAACAGAGCAGAGCAGAGCAAAGCAGAGACAGAGTCAGATACGAAAAACCAGTACACCGTGCCAAAGGTTTTCAGATATTATATCAAAATAATACAGAGTACCAAAACAGAATCAGGCCGTTTACACACACTGAACACAAAAGTCAGAACATCTTTCTAACAATGCACAACTTTTCATATTCTCAATATCGCTCATTTTTCATATTTCAGAAACCACATGACAGAATTTAGCTCATGTCTACACAATGCATGTCAGAACACATTTTTCTCTTTTTTCGTACAGATTTCATGAGTATGCAAATAAACGACCGAGGTTGATTTTGTTTTTCCCAAGTTCTCATTTCACCACAAAAATATGCACAGTTTTCAGAAAATCAACTTCAGCCTCAATAATTTGTGTAAGGCCTAGCATAGGAACCCCGCTTACCTGGACTTCTTAGTCCTTTCAGAAATTTCCTCAAATATGTCGAGCAATTAACAATCGTCACCTATAAAATAATCAAGTAATTCTTATAAATTTCCAATCAACCACTTATTTCGATATTTAAACCTAAAAATACTAAAAGAACCTATTTTAAATCCACAAAACCTAAAATTCCCATAATTCCTAAAATATCATCCTTTCTAAAACCATCAATATTTACTTAATCCCCCTCACTATTATACTCTTAAGTCATTTCTAAATTGCATAATAATATTTTGCACATACTATGTACTTCTTAAAAATTTATACAATATCACTAATAAAATCTCAAATCTTTCTCTATTCCTTTATAAAAATAATGTATTTTAAAACAAAACCTACTAATATATATAAACCAAATCATGCTAAACTATAACTAGTCTGATATAAGGGTATTATAGGGATTAAACAAAACACTAAAGGGACCCCTTTCGGAAACAGAAAGGTTCATAAATCACAGATTAATTTCGTATGGAGCCATACTCACCGAGCAATGGAGGGCACAAAGGCGGCGAGCTGGGCAGTGGGCACAGTGGTTTCCGACGTGAAAGATGGCAGTTCGCAGTGGCTCACGGTAAAATAACACCGAGAGAGAGAGAGTTGTACGCATCATGCGGCGTGCATGGGGCTTCGGACGGTGGCGCTGGACATCACTGGGCGGTGGAGGCATAATCTCCGGCGTTATCTGTTGCCGTTGACTGTGACGTCGCTGCCCAACTGTGGCTAGACATGGCTCTCGGTTTGGACGAGGATGCTCTGTCTCCAAGGCTTCAAAATAGAGCAACAGCAGTTTCCGCTTCCCACGGAAGTCGGTGATGGTGGCAACTGTTTGGGATATTTCCGAGGGTGTAGAGGAAGGCTACGGCTACTTCAGGTGCTGCGTCAAGGGTCTTCGTGGGGCTGGGTTGCGTAGGTAGTTTGGGGTGGCCGAGGTTCTGTTTCAGGGAGCAAAAACAGGGGAATATCGTGGTTTGCAACAGAGGCTACGGGAGGCGTTGGGCGGCGGCTTCGTGTGGCTGGGCACGGTGGCTTATGGTTTCACAAGGGGCTAGGCCAGGGCCAGAGGCTTCCGTCGTGCAGGGGAAACTCACACGGGGGTGCAGGGGAAACTCACACGGGGGTGGTTTCCGTTCGGTTGAGCGCATACGGGCGTGGGCTTTTGTGATGGTGAGGTCGTGTAACTGGGCTGCAAACGAGGTCTAACGCCGTGGGTGTGGAGGTGTAGCGACAGCGACGGTACTGCATGGAGGTTGTGGAGGGTGGCGGCTTGTGGTGGATGATGCTTATGTGCGTGCGTGGGGTGGAGATTGCCGTGGGAGTTTTAGCGGCATTTAAAGGCTTCGTAAACTAACATGCAGGTACGTATAAATATATATTGGCGATGGAAAACCCTAGAGAAAAGAGGGAGACGTGTGTGGGAGTGAAAGCTGAAAAATAGAGTCGTGAGTATGTGCAAGTCGTCGACGAAAGGAACACTACGGTGAAAAAAAGAACTATAGACGGAAAGAATGAAAGAAAAAAAAAATAAACATGCGGGGAGAAAGATAAAATAAACAAAAATAAATAAATAACAAAATAAATAAATAATCAAAAAAAAGAGTTTGGTTGGATCCGGGTGTTACATTGCCAAAAGTCACTGCAGTAGTGCAAAATCTTATCCACGCCACACTCAAATCAGTTACATTACTACATTTCACAACCCAACCACAATATCCAAACACTACCAAAGGCTTCAGGAGAGACTTACCTAACAGAGTCACAAAAGCTTCAAACCACCCCAAACCAAAACAACCCACTGAAGTCTTCGCCCAAAAAGTTCACAGCAATCTCTAGTGAAGAAAAAGTGCTTCTGCACAAAGGAAAAAGTTGAGTGATCCGAACGTGTACACAACAAATTCAGATGGAGAGGAGATGTGTGGGAAAATTAAACAGAGAATAAGATAAAAGTGAGACTGAAATTGAATGGTGGGAGGAGAGATTTTACCAAGTCTAGTACTTCCGATGTGAGGCTCGGCAGTGATACCAGTAACTAAAGACCCACTACCGATTGTGTAGAACAATCAACCCACAAATAGTCACAAAGTAGCGGGAGAGGTGAGGGAAACAGAAAGAGAGGGAGGAAAAGAGATATGGCTCACCGTCGTGTAACCCGATCAGCAGCAACCAGCTTCCGTAGACACATGGAGAGAAAACAAGGACACTGCTCCTGCAAGGCAAAACCAGAAAACGAGTAAGAGGGAGAGAATCAAAGTGAGAAGGAACCAGTATATGGGTAAGAAATCAAAAGTGGCAAGTAAAATCTTCTCATTAGAAACCGCAAAATAACTGCAGAACATGGGGGAAGAAGTTGAAAGCAAGAGAGGGGAGAATTCGGGAATAAACAGAGAGGGAAACCGACTGGGATAGAAGAGGAAAGAAGAACACAAAGGGAAAAAATAAACTCACCAAATGACGTCACCTCATCACAACTCATCCTTCCATCCCGTCGAGCCACAACCCCACCCCATCCTTCCCTCTCGTCGAGCCCTAGCCCTAGCCCCACCCCCTTTTTCCTTCCCTTTCTCTCTCTCTCTGTATTCACTAAATACGTGTGGATCCTTTATTTTGTAGAAGATCTGTCTCGCTACCCCTTTGAACAAGGTAATGGTTCTTCAAGAACAATTTCTAGTCCGAGTAATAGAATCACAAACTTGCCGAAATGTGGTTGTGGTTCTTTTCTGGATTTGGCTTCATGTGCCGGGTAGTTTATTTAATTTTTGAGTTCTTAATTAAATAGACGGGCTGAAATGAGTTGCCCTGGGCTGAGACAGGTTGCGACAGGCTGTGGAGGTCCAGGTTGCGACGGTTGGCTGCGACGGGCCTAAGACGAGTTTCGACTGGCCATGGAGTGCAGAGGGCCTGAGAAGGGTATAGACAGCGTGGTGGGCAGTGGGGATTTGGGAGGAAGTGCAGAGGGGGAAAAAAAATCGTGTGCATTTGATTTTTGCTATCCTACAGTGTGGTTCATGAAAATTACATGAGGGTTGCTGACGTGTTTAAAATTTATTCGTTGTCGTTGAAAGCCCGAGAACGACATACCCGTTCTGAAGAGGAACTGATGTCAAATATAAGGGCATTCGTTTAATGTACCAATGCAAATTGAAGACGAAAATAATTTTTATGAGACAGAACTTTATTCTTCTCCCAAAAAATTTTTTCTTTTATTTTTTTTGTAATAAAAAAATATATATAAGTGTTGGTACTACGTAGTTTGGTGTGCCAAACCGCTTGTACCTAGCAAATCCCAATAAACATTATGACGTTTTAGACAGCTTCCTGCTGGTTCTTAGATATTTTTTCCCTACAACTCGTCAATCCAAGCCCTTGACTCCTCTCTCTCTCTCTCTCTCTCTCTCTCTCTCTCTCTCTCTCTCTCTCTCTCTCTCAAATGTACTATATTATAAAGTGTCTTCACATATCATGTCAACAACGCGTATATCAGAACATAATTTTCATTTTATGTATAAGGACATAATTGTAACTTCATTTATATTTTACTTCTGTAATATAGCACACTTACCGTATAACATTTTTCTTCCCTTTATTCTAGCTCGTATAAATAGGTTACTATACATGGATTTTAATGCTTAATTCATTTTCACACGACTCTTTCTCCAGAAGCCTATTTTCTTTTTCGTCTTCTTGCTCTGTTAGGGTTTTTGTTATCTGAGTATTTTCTACACTTTAGATGGTATCAAACGTTTTATCTTCTTCTTAACTCTTTTTTTTTTCCATGGCTCTTGCTACTGAATCTATTTCTGGATTTTCTTCTAGTATCTTGTATATTGCAACTACTTATGTGATTTGGTCAGACCTTAAGGAATGATTTTCTCAGAAAAATGGACCTCACATTTTTCATTTACATAAATCGATTTCCTCTCTTATTCAGGGTTCTCTTTCGGTGAGTAACTATTTTACTCGTCTTAAGGGCCTTTGGGATGAACTCTCTAATTACAAGCCTATTCCTGTTTGTTCTTGTTTTGTTGTACGAACGTTGAACTCCTATGTTCAACATGAACACATTTTATAGTTTTTGGTTGGATTAAATGAGTCATTTGCACCTGGTCGTTCACATATTTTACTGATGGAGCCTCTGCCTCCTTTGAATAAAGTTTTTTCTCTTGTTTTACAAGAGGAATGGCAACGCTAGATTTCCTCTGTCTCTTTGCCTTCTATTGATTCTCATGTTGATAACACCAGATCTATTAAATCTTTTTTAAGGAAGGATAGAGCAGTTTGTAAACATTGTGGAATTACTGGTCACGTGATTGAAAGGTGTTTCAAATTGTATGAATTTCCCCTGGCTACAAGCCAAACCAGAGGCAACAGTCCATGGCTAATGCTACTATCCTTAGTGATAGTGAGCCGTCGGCTGTTTCTCCTTTTTCATTGACTGAGGCTAAGTATCAGCAGCTTTTGTCTACGCTACCTTCTCCTAAATCTGTTGATCCAACTACTTCTACTGTCAATACAATTGATTCAAATAATTTTTCTGGTATTATTTTTCCTTCTAATAATACTCATTTTGTTTTTTCTGCTACTCAGTGTATGCATTTTGATTCTAATTCATGGATTTTGGATACTGGGGTCATTGATCATATGGTTCCCTCTATTAATTGTTTTACTTCTTTTGCTTGCTCTGTTAATGCTTTTGTGAAACTTCCTAATGGTCAATCTTTAGTTGTTACACATATTGGCTTTGTTTCTATCTATGAGCATCTTGTTCTACAAGATGTTCTGTGTTCCCACTTTTCATTTCAAATTAATTTCTATTAGCAAGTTAACACAGTCACCGACTTGTTCCTTCTTATTTTCCTCTAACATTTGTCTCATACAGGACCTGATTCGTTGGAGGCTGATTGGAATGGGTAGAATACATGGAGGTCTTTACATACTACAATAGTCAGTTTCTACTTCACATATTGCTTGTTTACCTGAAACAATTTATACATCTCTTTGTTCCAATACCTCCAAATGCTCCAATTATGAGCTTTGGCATAATAGACTTGGTCATCCTTCTAATTCTAGGATACTATTTGTAAATAATTTTGTTTCTAAATTGACTAATCCATGCCATCCTTACATGATATTTCCTTTAGCTAAACAAAAAAAATTACCATTTCCTAATAATGCTTATTTGTCTGCTGCTCCATTTGACCAAGTTCACTATGATGTTTGGGGTCCATATTTAGTACCTACTATTGAAAGTTACAAATATTTTTTTACTATTGTTGATGATTCAACTTGTGCTACATGGTTTTATCTTTTTAAACATAAATCTGAAGTGTCACATATCTTTACAATTTTTTACAAATGATTAAAATACAATTTTCCTCAAAAATAAAATCAATTTGCACTGATCATGGTACAAAATTTTCTTTTGATTCTTTTTTGCATTCTAAAGGCATATTGCGTCAATGTAGTTGTGTTGAAACTCCTCAATATAATTCTGTTGTGAAGAGAAAGCATCATCATATCCTTAATGTGGCTCGAACAATGATGATTCAATCTCATCTGCCTATTAATTTTTGGGGTGATGCAGTTTTAACAGCAATTTATCTCATTAATAGGCTTCCTACTCATCTTTTAAACCAAAAATCTCGTTTTGAGTTTTTGTTTCACACTATTCCTTCTTATAATCATCTTATAACTTTTGGTTGTCTTTATTTTGCTTCCACATTACAAAAATTTAGAACTAAGTTTGATCCTAAAGCTCAAACCTCTATTTTTCTTGGTTCTCCTTTTGGAATCATAGGCTACAAACTTCTTGATTTTAAAAGTAATCAAACATTCATATCAAGAAATGTTATTTTTCAAGAACATATTTTTCCGTTTACATCTCAACATAAACATGAATTTTCTCCCATGTTTCCTGTTGACTATTCAACTTTAGATTTTTTAACTGTACCTTCAACTTTAGATTCTTTTCTTTCTACTACTTTACCTCTCAACTCCACTTCATCTTCCCCTACAATTGATCTAATTGTTCAAACTCCTTCCACCCCAGTTTCTGTTCCTATACCTTCTGACCTTCCTAGAAGATCTTCTAGAGTCTGAAAGGTACCTAGTTACTTGCAGAATTTTCACTGTAACTCCTCTTCTATACACTCCACATCAGATCCTTCAATACTTTCCCTTCCATCAAGTTCTTCTTGTCCTTCAGTTTTTCCTCATAAATATGATATATTCAAGTTTTTTGCCTTATGCTAACCTTTCTTCTTCCCATAAATCCTTTGTCATGTTCATCTCTGCCGATACTGAACCTGAGTTCTATCATCAAGCTGTTAAGCACTCTCATTGGAGAGATGACATGTCAACCGAGATTGCAGCCCTGAAACTTAATAATACTCTGTCTGTTACTTCTTTTCTTCTGGGTAAGAAGCCTATTGGTTGCAAATAAGTTTTTAAGATTAAATATCGTGCTGATGGATCCATTGAGAGATATAAAGGAAGATTGGTTGCCAAGAGTTATACCCAAACTGAAGGCTTGGATTATTCTGTAACATTTTCTCTTGTTGCAAAAATGGCGACTGTTAAATCTCTTTTGCCATTACCACTATGAAAGGCTAGCATCTTACACTGCTTGATGTTAATAATGCATTTCTGCATGAGATTTATTTGAAGAAGTATATATAGTTTTACCTCCTGGCTTTCACATTAAAGGGGGTCCCAAGTTTGCAAGTTGAACAAATCACTCTATGATTTGAAACAGGCCTCATGGCAGTGGTTCCCCAAGTTTTCCACTTCTATCCTCTGCTTGGTTTTTCAACAATCCAAAACTAATTATTCTCTTTTTACCAAGACTGGGGGTTCATCTTTTATTGCCCTTCTTGTCTATATTGATGATATTCTCATAGCTAGTAACGGTATGCAAGCTGTTGAGTCTTTAAACTCCTTGCTTAATGAGAAGTTTAAGCTTAAGAACCTTGGCAAACTCAAATATTTTCTTGGTTTGGAAGTGGCACGATCTCCTACTGGTATCTCATTATGTCAGAGAAAATATTCATTGGAAATTCTTCAAGATGCTGGTCTCCTTACTTCTAAATCTGTTACTTTTCCTATAGAGCAAAATATTAAGTTGAGTAAGGATGTGGGAAATTTTTTGCCTGACCCTACAGTTTATAGAAGGTTTGTAGTGTGCCTTCTTTACCTCACAATAACTCAGCCAGATTTGTTCTATTTTGTCAATAGACTTAGCCAATATATGGCTTAGCCTAGACAACCTCAATTACAAGCTGCTTACATAATTTTACAATATGTCAAAGGCACTACTGGCCATAGACTTTTCTTTCCAACTAACAATACATTGTCTCTTAAAGCCTCTGTTGATTCTGATTGGACTTCTTGTCCTGACAGTAGGAGATCTACAAGTAGTTATTATGTTTTTCTTGTGAATTCTTTGGTTTAATGGAATATCAAGAAACAGACAACTGTTTCTAGATCTTCTATTGAAACTGAGTATCGATCAATGACCTCTACTACTTGTGATATCATTTGGTTTTTGACCTTATTATCTGATTTTGGTGTTTCACATTCTCATAGTGCTCAACTTTTTTGTGATAGTCAGGCTACTTTACATATTGCTGCTAATCCAGTTTTCCATGAAAGAACTAAGCATATTGAGTGGACTGCTATTTTATTCGGAAAAAAATACAACCTAGTTTTATAAAGACCTTCTATTTGTCTTCTGGACATCAACTTGTTAATGTGTTCATCAAACCTCTTGGTTATCTCCAATTTCATCATTTAGTTTCTAAGATGGGAATATATCATGTATACTCTCCATCTTGAAGGGGATATCAAGACATAATTGTCATCCTGAGTATAAGGACATAATTATAATTTCGTTTATTTTTTACTTATGTAATATATCACACTTGCCGTATAATATTTTTCTTTCCTTTGTTTCAGCTTGTATAAATAGGTTACTGTACATAAATTTTAATGCTTAATTCATTTTCCCACGACTCTTTCTCGAAGACTCTTTTCTTTTTTTGTCTTCTTGCTCTGCTAAGGTTTTTATTATCCGACTATTTTTTACCCTTTACACGTACAATCCCAAACCTTCGCTGATTAGGCGATCCCAAAAAATAAAAAATAAATAAAGTTCCTGTATAGTCTGACATGATCAAGGGTACGTAATTAACTCTGAGTAGTAAAGAGACGACGGGTGATGGTAGGTAGCTGTACGTAGCTGCATTAATCTTTGTCTAGTGGCTGGCGTATATCTTTGGGACCATTAACCAAGCTAACTGTCTATTATATATTGGCGTATATCTTTGTCTAGTACTTTTCGTCAAATTTTGACCTTCTCGCACAGCCATGACTCCTCTATGAGATACAATAGTGTGTGTTTTTGTTACACCCCAGCCCAGCCAAGTCACTTTACAAAATTTTTGAGTTTATAGTTATGTAAAACCTTTTGGGATTGCGAGTAAAAGTTTTTGAAAGAGTGTTTGGGCTTAAGATATTTTTGGTGAAATATAATTTTTCAATATGTTTGATAATTAGATTTAAAATCTTTTAACGGAGCAAGTGGATTTTCATCCGAAAAATAAATGGACAAGTATATATATATATATATTTTTTTTTGTTGAATCGAGACCCAAAACTTAAGGAAAAAGCCCATGCAATAATCTCATACATTATCCAAGTCATGGGCCAAATATATATATATTTTTTAGGCTAAAGCAGCCGATGGAAGCGATTCCAAACTCCACGTCACACGATTTTACGCATTTTTCCATTTTCATGCACGTCCCTCCTTATTTTTTCTTTAGGTTTTATTTGTTTCATACTTATAGTTTATACATATGTTAAGCATCCTCAACCATAGAATAAGTGTCGCTCGTCCTCCTATTCACATAAGTCTCAAACCGAGATATCCACTCTGCTGCCGCTAGCGAGGACCCTTGCCGCCAACCACTGCCTCCATCGCCATCTCCTCCGCATGATGGAAACAACCTCCATCACCCTCCGTTTTCTTTCACCAAAAACAGAATGTGAATCTGTTTCAGTGACCCACTGCACCCCTCCTCATGAACATCACCAATCCAAGCTAAAACCCAGCCACCCCCAACGCTAGTTCTCTCCACATCATCACTACCTACTCAGCCACATGAAATCGTAGCCACCGACGCAACAGCCCAGTGCTCATCTCCTTCAGCACCACCATCCATCTCACGAGAAAATTAGTCGCGTGGTTCCCTGTTTTCCTGCACACAAAACAGAGCCAAGCGCCGCATTAGTCGGCCTTTGCCATTCCGTTATAGCATCAATCTTGGCAGGATCCACTGCAATTCCTTTGCTAGAAATCACATGTCCCAAAAATTTCACTTCACGGAGCTAGAACTTGCACTTACTAAGTTTGGCGTACAACTGATGTGCTTGCAATGTTTCTAGTACAATCCTTAAATGCTTCTTATGCTCTTCCTAATCATGAGAGTAAATCAATATGTCGTCTAAGAATACCACTACGAAACTATCTAAATATTGTCGAAAAATCCGATTCATCAATTCCATATATGTGGCAAGGTTATTCGTCAGCCTAAAATGCATGACTAGAAACTCGAAGAAACCACCCAACCCAGAAGGCATGACTAGAAACTCGAAGAAACTCAAAGGACAGTTATTATAACAATCTATTAGAGCAAGAACCCTTGTTCCCAAGTTTGAATTTGAATAATAGATATATTTATTATCACTTAAGCAACAGAATAGTTCAGAAGCTCTATATAAGAGGAGAATCCAAGTACGTAAAAGGGATCGAATTCATTAGTATTATTATCATTATCTTCAGTCATTGACTTAGGTATCGGAGGCGTTCCCTCAAACCCCTAAGCCCTCTACTCTTTGGTTGCAGGTGATCGTGAGGTGGTGGCGGTGAAACACGTCCATAACACTACTATATATGACAAGTTTGCATTATCCATCAACATTTGAATTAATTTTTTTTTTTTAAAAACTCAAAGATGAAAAGTGTTGCATTTTTTAATAAATAGAATGAGAATATGATATATACCATGCTTTTTACTTTTCTTTTTAGCGAGAGTACTTTCTAATTTTCCTTAGATGTGCCTAGACCCTACTTATTAATTATCGAGGGTTAGCTTTTACATTCTAATATTATTAGTTTCATTCAGTACTAACCATTCAATTAAGAAAGGTGACATAATTAAGTTAATTACGTTTGTTTAAACTTTTTGTAACTTGATAACATTTATATTTGGATGATGAAAGTATTTGAGAATGTTTGTAAATAGTAATGAAAAAGTAATAGTAGAATATTGAATAATAATAAAAAATAAGTGAAAAATAATGAATAATAGTAAAAAGTAAGTGAAAAGTAATAATAAACTAAAGAATAGTAGTAAGAGTATTTGAGAGTACTTGAGGTACTCTCTTGAGAGTAACAAAGATGTTAAGGATGTTAAAGTAATACTTCAAAGAAAATAGTAAAAAAATAAAAATTCAAATACATTATAAAGTAGTAAAAGAGTAGTAAAAATGTAGTAAGCCTATCATTATTATTTGATCAGAACATTGTGATTTTAATGATAATATAGAGAAAGTGTAGTACTACAAAAAAAATATTTATGAAGAATTCTTTACGATAAAAATAAATTTATTTTCACAAAACATAATTGGCAGCTGATAAATAATTTTCTTATAGACATGCTACTTGAATCATACAAAAAAGCCATAACGCTATCAACTTTAGTTGGGAGATATGTAAAAAATAAGAGAAATGATAGTTGCAATCGTGACTGCATATACACCGTGTAATCACTTTAAAAAAATTGAATATATACAAGATTCACAAAAAAAAATAATAGATTACTCTTTCCAAAATGATTATACAACACATATATTTTAGAACTACACGTAGTATTACTCAAGAAAAAATTCTATTATACATAAGCTGCATATATGGTTTGTATCACCAGTGAAAATTGTTACCCGTAATAAGGTTTTCATTACCACGTCGCATGAAAGACCAAACAGGCAAACAAGAGGGTGTTGTTATCCGTACGGTAGGAAAATTTATGGAAAAGACATGGTCATTATTTCATGCGTACGTAGAAAATTGTACGGAAAAGACACGTTTGGTTACCAAACATTTCTTAACTCATCTCAATTCATTATTACAATTTTTTCAAATCTTAACACAAAATATAACAAACAATTCAACTTTTTCAAATCTTAAAATAATAATAATATTAAAAAATAATATTCTAACAATATTTTATCATCTCAACTCAACTCAACTCAACTTATTTCAACATCCAAACATAACCTAAGAATGAGTTTACATCATTATAATTTTTTTAAATTTTAACATAAAATAAGATAAATAATTCAATTTTTTTAAATTCTAAAATAATAATAATAATGAAAAATAATATTCTAACAATATTTTATCATCTCAACTCACTTCAATATCTAAACACACCTTAAGACAACAATCCATCCGTATTTATTTAATTTTTTTTATTTTATTAGTATTTAATCGGACCACTTCTTTAAGCACTGCAATTTTCGATAGTAAGTGATCGATTTTCGAATTTCGCTCGATATAAATTTCGCTCTTTATAGGAAAAAAATAATGTTATATATAGTTGTGGAATGTGTAAATATTATGCAGTCGATTTGAAAAAGAGCGGAGTCCACTCATAAAAAAATTAATTTTTTTTATGTGGGTTCCATATTTATTTACTTTTTTTAAAGCGACTGTACAGTATTTACACACTCACGACTGCAAGAATCATTTCTCGTAAAAAAAAAAAAAAAGGTTCGGGCATGTTAATTAAAAGTGAATGTCATGGCTATTTTGTAATTAAACTGTCACAGAACGGTATTCAAAATTTTACTAAAACTATCCTTCATACACCTGCATTATCAGCCTGCTTTAAAATTCTTGAGAGAAAAGAAAATCCTGCTCAATATAATGGCTTCTTCTTCTTCTTTTTTTGTGTCGTTGTCCTGCAAAATTTAATATCAATAGCGGAACTAGCAATTTTTTAAGGGGTGGCAAACACTTCTATCGAATGATATGTTTATGTAAAATAAAATAAAAACTTATCATAATCTTAATTTCATGAAAATTTATAAAAATATAATCATATATAAAATTAAATATTTGTAATTTGTTACATATATGTAGAAATAAAATTTTAAAAATACAATTTAATATATATTTATATTTCTGACCACAATAAAGATGATATTTTAAATATTGAGGTATTTTTTAAAAGTCATACTACACCCATGGGTATAGCAGAGGATGGCTACTGACAAGTTATAAATATTTTTTTTATTTTTTTATTCAATTTTTCATATCCTTAAATTTTTTAAGAACATTAGTTAAAAAATAATTTTTTAATCAACAAATAAAAAAAAATTGCATCAGAACCATCTTTAAAGTTGTGTTTAGATAGTGAATGATTTTCGATATTTTATAAATAATAGTGTTAAAATATTAAATAAAAATAAAAATAATAATAATAAAATGTTGAGAAAAGTCGCCTATTTCTCAACAACCTCATGCTGATCTCAGAGGCCTATTTCTCAACAACCTCATGCTGATCTCAGAGGTTCAAGGTGTTCTCTGACCGTTGGCAGCGCATTGAATGGGAGGGCCCTCCAAATAACTACACCAACTTTAAATTTTCATGCAGTATGGTGCAGTAACAAGTAATACTGTTTCAAATCAATGAATGAACAATGACGTTATTTAAAAAAAAAAAAAAAAAAAACAAGTAATCTACCAAAAAGATGATCAGTTTCAAATTCAAACTCATGAAGTTATAACAAAGCCCAAACCTAAAACATGGTAATATTTTAAAGTACAAAAAGGTGAAAAAAATGGTAATATTTATTCAGCTAAATTGTCTTATATATGGATTTGCTAATTGAACTTGACATTCTTTCAACGAATAAAACCTCGGAGTTATTATCTTAAATATTAATAGAACTATATAATATATAAAAAAATCTTCTTACAAGCGATTTTGTGAACTAAATTGCGCACCAATATTAAAATATCCGCTTTCTTTGTATGTCACATGCCGCCAATATATTGGTCATCTTAAATCTCATGACCCTTTTAATTGCATATATATATATATACACACACGTATATGCATTAATAAGGTGGCTGAAAATCATTCATGACGTCTTTAAATTACGGAGGTCATAATATCTCATCAAGAAAAATACTATTCTTATCGTTAGTTTCTATCGTCGTGAGTTTTTTATTTTTATTTTTTTTACTTAATGATTAAATAAATATTTTTTAATAATATTATAAATTCTTTATTTTTTAAATATATTTAAATATGTTAAAAAATACAATATAAAAAAAATTTCATTTCAAAAACATTAATGAGATCCCAACAGAAGCTCTGGAAGTAGAACCGCTCATCTCATAACTTGAGAAGTAGTACTGTTCAACAAAAGCCGATATGTGGCTTATAAATAAGGTGGCTGAAAATCAATGACTTTAAAACCTACAGACGTCATAATATCTCATCAATATAATTAATAGAATTAGTATTGATCTATGCATTATATATATATATATATATATGGAAAATTATCTCTTTTGCATAACCATTTTATCATTTAAGCAAATTTTTTACATTGACTTATACATATTTGAGATAAAATAATTATAAAATATTATTATTTTATTATTATTAACTTTTTACTAAAATCAATTCTTGTATATATATTTTATAA
Organism: Juglans regia; assembly: GCF_001411555.2. Lineage (NCBI taxonomy): Eukaryota > Viridiplantae > Streptophyta > Magnoliopsida > Fagales > Juglandaceae > Juglans > Juglans regia. The sequence goes on along the minus strand of NC_049914.1, from coordinate 20,744,647 downwards.
TTAACATCCACTACATACATTTGACATTAATAATACAAATGTAATAATAAAAAATATAATTTTTTTATATATTATATTAAAAATATAATAAAATGAAAAAAAATATTATAATAATAAAATGAATATGCATGTGAATGTTTGTTGTGTTGTTCCCGACCAATGTGGATGCTCTAACATGACTAGTATACACGTAGTACTGATTGATTGACAAAAGACGATATACACACACACACACACACACACACACACACATACTTTCAAAAATTCTATGTGTAGTCACTTTTGTTTACTCCTTATACATTCTATTAATATAATTGGTCACGTCACTTTTTTTTATAAAAATTTTTATGTATAGTCACTTTTGCATACTTATTCTGCACTCCACTATTGTGATTGTTTGCATCATTTTTTTAATATAAAATAATTGTTTTAGTTAATCACATTATCAATGTGCGCAAATAAATACAAATGTGTATGTAGAAACACTTGAGATATAACAACTGAGGTCTAAAGAAAAAGAGTTGTTGACTCGATTGGATCAAGCATTGGACTCTGAGGCGAGATTAGAAGAGAAACGAGATGTTTGAATTAAAACATTTGAACAATTGATGTTTGAATTACAATTTGTGTAATACTAGTATGGTATTTTAAATTAATTCAATTCTGTTTTGTATGATTAATACCGTTCGAACGGTAAATAACCAGTTAGAACGATAAACTATCATTTATAAATCCATTTGAACAAAAAATAACCAATTCGAATGACAAACAAGAAATATAGTCCGTACAGACGTTTGAACAATATAATATTTTTTCGAATAACATTAATTTTCAAAACACCGTTTGGAAAGAAAGAATTTCACAAAATAAAATATTTGTTCAAATGGACATAATTTATATTCGAACAAAAGTCATTCAAACAAAATTTATTCGTTCGAACACTCCGTTTGTTTGAACAGGATCAAATATGATTATTTGTCCGAATCAAAATTATAATTTGTTCAAATGGACGGGTCGGTTTGAACTGAAAAATATTCCATTCGAAAAATTTTTTGAGATGAAATTGGTTCATCTAAAAAAAAAAAGAAAAACTCTTGTTCGAACAGTTTCGACTGGTTCAGCCAAATTTCGTCCTTAAAAGTGAATTTTTGATATGAAAATTGAATTTCATCTCCAAAAACCTTTTGAGACAATCTTTTAGAGATAAAATAGAGACAAAAAATTTTCATCTCTAAAACTATTTTAGGACGAAATTGGAGTTTTTTGAGATAAAAAAAAAAAAACGATATCTCTTGTAGTACTGATGGTATAACGTACATATATATAAGTAGTGTTTATTAGACTGTGTACTGGTGGTTAGACGTACAGCTATTTCCCTAATTTATCATGTGTTAGGAGAAGTAGAAAATATTACGAATAATTATATATATACAACTAATTATAATATTTTATAACTATGTATAAATCGAAAAGCAAGCAATTCATGTGCGTAATTTAAAATTAAAATCATATGAAAAACTTGACTTTTAAAAAATATAATGCTTTAATTTGATGGCCGTAGTGGTCGATCGGTGTTGGCCTTCACATTTCCCGCTGTAAAATAATTTTGTTCGTGTTATATATTATTGAGAGTAATTCTATTTAAAAGTTTTTACAACACACAGTTCATTCATGTGGCATAATTCGATTTGAAAAATAAATTTTAAAATTTGAATCTTACAAATCAAATTATGTCTTGTATGTGGATATATATGGTACTGTGTGAAATAAAAACCTTCAAATAATACTATTCGCTTTAATTAGAAGAAGAGATGATCTATAATTAACTAATTGATATTATATATTAATTAATTGATAGAATATTAATAAGTGTTAATAATAGATTTATAATTTTATATTCTTAATGGTGATAGGTTAGATAAAAATTACATAATAAATTGTACAATTATTATATAAATAATATATATAATATATTGTTTATTTTTATTTTTCATTTGGTCCGGTTGGGGTTGGAAAAACTTTGGACCGGGACTGAACCGAAACTTTTCGATCCTCTAAAACATAGACTGAGATCAACAGGTCTCAATCTCAATCTAGTCGGGTCGGTTTCTCCGGTTGGACCGACCGTTTTTTACCCCTAGCTATAATAGAACAAAAATATGTTGAAGCACTATAGCTCAAGAGCTGGATGACCAAATAATGCCTAAGCCAATTCATGCCACTTTTACATCATTTTATGAGTTGCTCTTAAGGTAAAGTAATCCAGATTTTTGTTTTTAAAAGATAGTATAAGGTTTCGCTTGGATGCTAAAAGTATCTCAGAATATGTAAGAATAGTAGTGAGTTAAGATATTTGAGTGAATTTTGTGTAAGAGTGTGGCTCCCTTTAAATAGTAGTGAGTTTAGATATATGAAGTAAGTTAAGATATGTTCAACTTTTTATGAGAAGTTGAAAAAGTGGTGGATCTCATCAATTGAGATGAAATGAATTGTGTGTGTTTGAGATGATGGTATTCTCATAACTATGAAAATATCTTAGATGATCTCAGATATTCTCTACACCCAAAAGCAACCTAAGTATATGTGTGTGACTGTTGTTGTGAAAAACAACGACGACAAATAAGTGAAAGTAAACACAAGCAAATAAACAAACAATCAATCACACTAGACAAAATTAACGTGGTTCGGCAATGTGCTTATGTCCACGGAGTTGCAAATGTTTTATTATACTGAGAAATCACAAAATATACTTTGGCATGAAATCTCACTATTCAGAACACTCAGGCCATACTAAATTGTTCATTAAATATATATTTATAGTGTCACACAACGGAAATCTAAACTTTTACTTTTTTACATTATTCGCTCGAGCTACCTATCGAGCGAACAATCTGCCTGAGCTTCACTCGATCTACCCATCACGTGAATGTTGAGTAAACTTTCTGCCTGATGCTTTTTCTGACCGCAAACAATGCCAAATATTCAGCTCAAGCCAAAGTAAACATAACCCATGCCTCAATAAAAATCTGTCAAAAAATTATAACGCATCCTTGTTGGGTTGGGTCATCAAATCGACTCCACACATTAATAACACTAGGCTCCATAAACTCAACAATTGTGTATATATAACAACATAATAAATAAATAGCAATAGACAGAATAAATAAATAAACGTTTATAGCTTTTTTTTTAATGAACAATGGCTCTTTATTGATATCACTCCTCATATGAGGGAAAGAATACAAGTGGGACAACTTTCCAAATCAATTATATCCTCATCAATTCCTAGAAAATTTTTAGCTAGAGCGTCAACTGTTACTTTAGCTCCTCTTCTAATATGATTAGCTTTCCAGAATTCATATTCTGATAGACATATCTAGTGTCCCAAATGAAAATTCTCGAGCTATGATAGGAAGCTTCTTGCTGTAAAATGCTTCTAACAACCTGCAATGCATCACATCACCTTCATTGATAATCTTTCTTATACCAATCTCCATGGCAAAACTAACAGCTTGGAAGGCTCCATATGATTTAGCCAGTAGGGGGTCTTAATAAAATTCTCTTTGCATTCTATTGGTTGCTATTACTTGCCTTTCACGATCTCTAATTATAATCTCGATACCAACCTTGCCAAGTTCCCTGCAAAGAGCTGCATCCCAGTCCACCTTATACACCTTTCAGGAGGAGGGTCCCAACTGCAAATGTTAACACTCGATCATTCTTATACTTTGCTATCTGTCTGGTTCGCAGCTTGATAGTTTTGAAGTAGCTATTTTCTTGGTTCATAACTCCCATTGGATGAGTGAATGTTTCTTGAAAATAAAGGAATTTCTACGCTCGCAAATTTTCTTAGCTGTTGCGACCATCTCCTCCACTAGCTCCTGCTCAAAAAGTTCGAACATGGTAGCAAACATATCCAAGAACCTGACTACTAAAAAACCACTTTTATGAAGCTTCTTTAAGCAAATACTCCATACATCCTTTGCAGCAGTACACTCCCATAAAGCATGAAGACCAGTCTCCTCTTCTGTGAAACAGATAGGGCATAGAGGTGAAGCCATAACCTTCCTCTTGAAAAGGTTTAGGTTTGTTGGTAATGATTCCAAGCAGGCTCTCCAAATGAAAACTTTTGATGCATTAGTAATATTCATTTTCCAATTTGAAGACCAAACTTTCCTCTAAGAATTAGAGCTAGGTCCTTACCTTTTTCCAATCTCCAAGATCTCCTTCTGTAAGTGGTAAGCAATTTTCACAGAAAAAAGGTCATTCATGATGCATCTCTACACCAGTTTATCAGTGCAATTAGAAACACTAATAGAGATTTGTTTGATTAGCTCCACTTCACTGCAAGAGAAGATATTTTCTATCAATGGAACATTCCAGCTTTTAGTGTTTGAATCTATGAGATCTGCCACCTTTGCGTTAGTGTCAAGCATAGAGGATGGCTTTGTATCTTGAAAGAGGATGGCTAAGGAATCCATCGATCCTTCCAAAGCCTAATTTGTTCACCATTTCGAACCCTCCATAAGGAACCTTCTTCCACCAATTTTCTTTGCTGCAAACAAGCTCCTCCAGATATCAGATGAACTAGAGCCTAGTTTAGCTTCAAAAAAAGAACTTCTAAGAAAATATTTCAGCTTGAGAACTCTACTAGCTAAGGCGTATGGATTTTACACTATTCTCCATCCTTTTTTTTTTTTTACAAGTATGGCCAGATTAAAGCTCTCCAAGTCTCTAAAACCCAGCCCACCTGTTGACTTAGCCTTACCCATTTGACTCCAAGAGACCCAGTGAATCTTTCTTTCTTGATGTTGTTTACTCCACCAAAAGCTCCTCATGACTTGGCTGATCTCTTTCAGTAGAGATCTAGGCAACTTAAAATCCCCCATCCAATAAGTTGGTAAAGCTTGGATCACTGCCTTCAAAAGGATCTCCTTCCCAGCCTATGAAAATATCTTAGTTTTCTAGTTGCTCACCTTGCTTCTTACTCTATTCAGTACGCTATTGAAAGCCTGGTAACAAGTCCTACTAATGAGTGCAGGTAATCCAAGATACTTTTCATATAGGTTGAAGGTCTAATCCCAGCAATACTCAGTATATGGCTCCTGACTTCCTTGCAAGTGTTTATGCTAAAATGAATCGAAGTCTTATCTCTATTAAGCCTTTGGCATGAGGCTTGTTCATAGGAGTCAAGAAGGCCATCCATGTTAGTCCACTCTACTGGATATGCTTTACAAAATAACAAGCTATCATCAGTTAAAAAATAAGTGATTAATACATATTTTTCCTCGAGCCATAGGAATACCTGTTATAAAACTAGTGGCCTCAACATGATTAAGAATGGCACTCAAAGCCTCTGAACATAAGATAAAAAATGTAGGATGATAGTGGATCACCTTGCCTTAACCCTCTTGATGCTTTGAATTGTGTTTGAGGGGAACCATTGAATAGAATGGACTAAGAGATAGAATTGATACATCTCATAGTCAAATCAATCCATCTCTGATTGAAACCTAGCTTGGACATAGTTGCTTTAAGGAAGTCTCACTCCACCCTATCATAGGCCTTACTCATGTATAACTTCAAGTCAATGAGACCAGATTTGCCCTTCATCCCCGAGTTCATTGAATGCATAGTTTCATAAGCAACTATATTACATTGTCAAGAATCAACCTTCCTGGAATAAAGACACTCTGAGTTGGAGAGATGATCTCAAGTAGTATCTTCTTTAGTCGATTTGTCAAAACGCTAGAGATTACCTTGTAAATCACATTGAAAAAAGAAATAAGCCTGAACTTTGATATCTTCTTTGGATTCTTCTTCTTTGGGATTAACACAATGTGAGTTTCATAGATAAGGCTCAACTCTCCCCCTGCATTATTTAAATTAGGCCTAGACATATATACATAGAAAAATGTTAAATGTACTTAAAAAACATTAACACAAAACTTAATTATCCAAATATCAGTTATTGATATGCTGAAAATTAAAAAATTTAAATTTTAAAAAAAAAACTAATAAAATGAGTCTTGTAAATAAAATCGTAAGTAAAAATATAAGTATATGTAGCACTACGTACTCATATACAAACTCTTTGGAACATGCATATACGAAGGTCTTATGTCATACTTATCCTCTAAGTACCAATTATAAATTAACATTATGATCACATTTTAGACTTCCTGCTGGTTCTTAAATATTTCTTCACTACAACTCATCAATCCAACCCCTTGACTCTTCTCTCTCTCTGACCTCTCTCTCAAATGTACTATATATTAATAAGTCATCTTCACTGGTCCAATGTCAACAACGCGTACAACGCCAAACCTTCGTTGTTTAGGCGATCTAATATAGCAGCAGATCTTCTTGCAATTGTCCCACTAGTTTCCAATCGCTTCAGCTCTGCTGATATTTCATCATCCTACAGTAATTTGCAAGCGACCTTACATTTACATGAAGGCATTAGTCTTTCATTTTATTTTTTGTTACAATCATTTCGCAGGTTACGGCTTGCAGTACTTTCATTGATTTTCTCAGAGACTGCTCGTTCTTTCCGTAGAATCATATATTATAAATTACTCTTACTGATCTCTAACTTGTTTCATGGCTGTAGATCAGTAGTACTACTGCATGAAGGAAAAATCGATATTTTACAAACGATCAAAACCCACAATTTAAAAGGTTGCTTGATCCGGACATATATATATATAGAGTACGACAACATGAGCAAACGAGCCAACGGTCCAAAGCTGGAATTGGAGCTGAACTTGTCGCCGCCAAGGCGGGAACACTCGCCTGCTGAGTCTCTAAATGTTTCGAACTTTTCTTCGTCGGAAATTTCCGTTGAAGGCTCATGCGTTTCATCAGAGCCTGAAGATCAGCCTATGACGTTGCAGTACTCCCCAAGCAACGCGGAACCCAGATCGATGATGCTTGTAGGATGTCCCAGATGCCTCATGTACGTCATGTTATCCGAGGCTGATCCAAAATGCCCCAAATGCAAGAGTACTGTCCTGCTCGATTTCCTCAAGGAAGAAAATGCCAGGAATACAAGAAACTGAGCTAGCTAGCTGGAGCATGCATTTGCATGGCTTCCTTTTCCTGTTCCTCATCAGCATCAATTCCAACTGCACCCTTCTCTTTTCTTTCTTTCTTTCTTTCTTTCTTTCTTCACTTTCTCAATGCTAGCGCCTTAATTTGGCTTGACCTTATTTATTTTTCTAATGCAGCTTTCATTTTCTTTCTTCGATCAGCTTTAATTATTTTAAGGTGTTTCTCTTGTCTACTATTAATTATTCCTTTTTGGTTCGTCGATACTTTGTGAAATTTGGTTGCATATTATGGGGGGAAAAAAAAAGAAGTAAACTGCTTGTTTCGATTCAAACAAACTAGATTAATGTAGATTTTTCATGTTAATTTCCTATATATATATATAATTATATACATCATACTACCATCCTATTTTTATCTTATTAAGTAAGATGTGGTATAGTTATCAACATTAAATGATAATTTATCACCTATATATATTAGGAAGATAAAAGAAAGAAGATTTACGTATAAGTTGAGCAAATTAACGTAGTCGTTTGGTGTAAGAAGCCGGATTTACTTAAAAAAAAAAAAAAAAAACTTAAAAATGTGTCGCACCACGTCAAGATATAAGCACCAGTCTGAAAGTAATTTACTTTTTTAAAATTTCTTTGTTCTCGATCACATAATTCTCACTTCGAGTTAGTTGATTCGTCATGACTTTGTCGATGCTGCATGCATGCATGTTTCCTTTGGCTATGATCTAATAAATTGGAATTTTTTTCGGAATTAATGGACCAACAACGTCCGCTGTACGTGAGTAAAGAGACGGATCGATGACGGTAGGTAGCTCTACGTAGCTGCATTAATCGATGACGGTAGATATTTTTCAGGAAGAAAAATTACTGCATAGCTTTTTTTTACTAAGGCGTGGACCGGATGATGCGGAAAAGTGGCTGCTCTTCAGATCTTTTCATAAAATTAACCTAAAATAAGATTTCGTTTAGTACATCCTTCAGCTTTCAAGATCCTTAGACTCTTCTATTTTAATAATTTTTTGTATGTCACTTAAGTTAATGTTGTATCCAAAGATAACAAAATTTGTATTCCAAGATAATAAAATCTAGTTATTTAAAAAGATCCACAAGCATTTTAACAACTTTGCCCATATTATCAAGAAAATATAGGTAATTATCTCGATCCATTAAATCATGTCAAATATTTATTAGTAAATTTTTTTTTTTAATTATAAAGAGATACCACAATAATAAATTACAAACTAATCACGTGACTTTATGTATTAATACTACGTTAGATTGTAAAGCTATATTATTGAGTAATTTTGACATATTGGTATGCATGATAAAGTCGTCTGTATATGTGTTTATATCTATATATAGATATATATGCGATGCGTTTAAATGGCAGTGGCATTTAAGACTATTTTAGAAGAGAAGATCTAGGATTTTCAGAAGTCATCATGTGTTACTGCATTCCGAGGACAAAGATCATTTATAACAATGGCGGGTACGTACACATGCAGGGCGATGCACGTGCATAGGTACTGAGCACTTAATGAAAGAAACGTATGGAAACTGATAATTCATAATGACACGATCGATGCTACCCCACATCAGTACTCAACCTTATAGAGAGAACCTCCCACTAACAAAATTAGGCTCATAGACTCAACAATTGTTTATATATAATAACAGAATAAATAAATAAACAAACGTTTTTTTTTTTTTTTAATGAGCAATAACTCTTCGATGTGTTTAAATGGCAGTGGCAGATCATTAAGGACAGCCCCCACCCCCCAAACAAAAGTTTAAAAGATCATTTATAAAGTACGTAGTTGATTTGTTTTATGAAAACCAAAAAGTTCGGTTTTTCAATTCTTATTAAGCTCCCTTTAATATTTTCTTTAATCTCTTCTACTTTATCATTTCTATGTTTTGATTTTTCAATTTTCCCTTCAACATTTTCTATAATTTTATTGTTCTCTCACTTGATCACAGCATCCATCCGCAACTTAGAAAAACCTTGAGTAAACAACAACCCTTCCCACCCTCGAATTGAGCCTGGCCACCAATTCCAAAACTAAAAGGAAGTGGCATCCTCTAGGCATAAAGTACTCAAAGCTGTTATGTTATTGGAAAGCTCCTCCACTAGATATCTAAAGTTAAATGTGGATGACACTCTGTTTTTTTATTAAAGAAAAGTTGGAGTTCGTGCTATTCTCATAAATGAACAAGATGAAGTTATTATGGGTGCTAACAAAGTGGAAAATGAAGTGCCAAATCTTGAAACTATTGAAGATTTTTTTTAATCATTTTTTCATATCCTTAAGTCTTTTAAGAACATCATTTCAAAAATAAAAATAAAAATTTAATCAACAAGTAAAAAAAAAAGAGATTATCTTCCCATGGGCACCCCCAATCCCACATAGAAAACGGCATCTAATAATATTGTGACATGTATGCACTCCATTTACCATCGATGTGATCGCGTTGCAGCGGATTGGGAGAAAAGAAATTAGTTTCCCGTATCCCCCATTTCCTTCCTCTCAATCTCTCTCCCTCAGGAACAATTCCCTCGAGCCCTAGCCGAATACCCCATCCCTCCCTCCCGTCGAGCCACAGCCACGACCCATCCTTCCATCCCGTCGAGCCACAACCCCACCCCATCCTTCCCTCTCGTCGAGCCCTAGCCCTAGCCCCACCCCCTATTTCCCTCCCTTTCTCTTTCTCTCTGTATTTAGTAAATACATGTGGATCCTTAATTTTGCAGAAGATCTATCTCGCTGCCCCTTTGAACAAAGTAATGGTTCTTCGAGAACAATTTCTAGTCCGAGTAATAGAATCACAAACTTGCCGAAACGTGGTTGTGGTTCTTTTCTGGATTTGGCTTCATGTGCTGGGTTGTTTATTTAATTTTTGAGTTCTTAATTAAATAGACGGGCCGAGATGAGTTGCCCCGGGCTGAGACGGGCTCCCAAGATCTGAGACGGGTTACGACAGGCTGTGGCGGTCCGGGTTGCGACGGTTGGCTGCGACGACCTGAGACGGGCCTGAGACGAGTTTCGACTGGCCGTGGAGTGCAGAGGGCCTGAGACTGGTATAGACAGCGTGGTGGGCAGTGGGGATTCGGGGAGGAAGTGCAGAGGGGGAAAACAAATCGTGTGTATTTGATTTTTGCTATCCTACAGTGTGGTTCATGAAAATTACATGAGGGTTGCTGACTTGTTTAAAATTTATTCGTTGCCATTGAAAGCCCGAGAACAACATACCCGTTCTGAAGAGGAACTGATGTCAAATATAAGGCATTCGTTTAATGTACCAATGCAAATTGAAGACGAAATTAATTTTTGTAAGACGAAACCTTATTCTTCTCTCAAAAAAAATTTTCTTTAATTTTTTTTGTAATAAAAAAATATATATAAGTGGGTACTACGTAGTTTGGTGCACCAAACCGCTTGTACCTAGCAAATCCCAATAAACATTATGACGTTTTAGACAGCTTCCTGCTGGTTCTTAGATATTTTTTTCTCTACAACTCATCAATCCAAGCCCTTGACTCCTCTCTCTCTCTCTCTCTCTCTCTCTCTCTCTCTCTCTCTCTCTCTCTCTCACAAAAGTACTATATTATAAAGCGTCTTCACATATCTTGTCAACAACGCGTATATCAGGACATAATTTTCATTTTATGTATAAGGACATAATTGTAATTTTATTTATATTTTACTTTTGTAATATAGCACACTTACCGTATAACATTTTTCTTCCCTTTATTCCAACTTGTATAAATAGGTTACTGTACATGGATTTTAATGCTTAATTCATTTTCACATGACTCTTTCTCCATAAGCCTCGTTTCTTTTTCGTCTTCTTGCTCTGTTAGGGTTTTTGTTATCTGAGTATTTTCTACACTTTACATGGTATCAGACGTTTTATCTTCTTCTTAACTCTTTTTCTTTTCCATGGCTCTCGCTACTGAATTTGTTTTTGGAATTTCTTCTAGTATCTTGTATATTACAACTGCTTATGTGATTTGGTTAGACCTTAAGGAATGATTTTCTCAGAAAAATAGACATTTTTCATTTACTGAAATCGATTTCCTCTCTTACTTAGGGTTCTCTTTCGGCGAGTAACTATTTTACTCGTCTTAAGGGTCTTTGGGATGAACTCTCTGATCACAAGCCTATTCCTGTTTGTTCTTGTTTTGTTGTACGAATGTTGAACTCCTATGTTCAATAGGAACACATTTTACAGTTTTTGGTTGGATTAAATGAGTCATTTGCACCTGCTCATGCACATATTTTACTGATGGAGCCTCTGCCTCCTTTGAATAAAGTTTTTACTCTTGTTTTACAAGAGGAATAACAACGCGAGATTTCTTCTGTCTCTTTGCCTTCTGTTGATTCTCATATATTTTCTTCTCATGTTGATAACACCAGATCTGTTAAATCTTTTTTAAGGATAGACCAGTTTGTAAATATTGTGAAATTATTGGTCACGTGATTGAAAAGTGTTTCAAATTGCATGTATTTCCCCTGGCTACATGCCAAAATAGAGGCAACATTCCATGGCTAATACTACTATCCTTAGTGATAGTGAACCCTCGGCTGTTTCTCCTTTTTCATTGACTGAGGCTCAGTATTAACAGCTTTTTTCTCTGCTACCTTCTCCTAAATCTGTTGATCCAGCTACTTCTATTGTCAATACTGTTGTTTCAAATAATTTTTTTGGTATTATTTTTCCTTCTAATAATACTCATTTTGTTTTTTCTGCTACTCATTGTATGCCTTTTGATTCTAATTCATGGATTTTGGATACTGGGGTCATTGATCATATGGTTCCCTCTATTGATTGTTTTACTTCTTTTGCTTGCTCTGTTAATGCTTTTGTGAAGCTTCCTAATGGTCAATCTTTAGTTGTTGCACATATTGGCTTTGTTTCTATCTCTGAGCATCTTGTTCTACATGATGTTCTATGTGTTCCCACTTTTCATTTCAAATTAATTTCTATTAACAAGTTAACACAGTCACCGACTTGTTCCTTCTTATTTTCCTCTAACATTTGTCTCATACAGGACCTGATTCGTTAGAGACTGATTGGAATGGATAGATTGCATGGAGGTCTTTACATATTTCAATAGTCAGTTTCTACTTCACATATTGCCTGTTTACCTGAAACAATTTATACATCTCTTTGTTCCAATACCTCCAAATGCTCCAATTATGAGCTTTGGAATAATAGACTTGGTCATCCTTTCAATTCTAGGATACTGTTTGTGAATAATTTTGTTTCTAAATTGACTACTCCATGCCATCCTTGCATGATCTATCCTTTAGCTAAACAAAAAAAATCACCATTTCCTAATAATGCTTAATTGTCTGCTGCTCCATTTGACCTAGTTCACTATGATGTTTAGGGTCCATATTCAGTACCTACTGTTGAAAGTTACAAATATTTTTTTACTATTGTTGAAGATTCAGCTCGTGCTACATGGTTTTATCTTTTTAAACATAAATCTGAAGTGTCACATATCTTTACAGTAGTTTTTTACAAAATGATTAAAACACAATTGTCCTAAAAAATGAAATCAATTCGCACTGATCATGGTACCAAATTTTCTTTGGATTCTTTTTTGCATTCGAAAGGCATATTACATCAATATAGTTGTGTTAAAACTCCTCAATATAATTATGTTGTGAAGAGAAAGCATCATCATAACCTTAATGTGACTCGAACAATGATGAATCAGTCTCATCTGCCTATTAATTTTTGGAGTGATGCTGTTTTTACAGCAACTTATCTCATTAATAGGCTTCCTACTCATCTTTTAAACCAAAAATCTCGTTTTGAGCTTTTGTTTCACACTATTCCTTCTTATAATCATCTTATAACTTTTGGTTGTCTTTATTTTGCTTCCACATTACAAAAATCTAGAACTAAGTTTTATCCTAAAGCTCGAACCTCTGTTTTTCTTGGTTATCCTTTTGGAATCAAAGGCTACAAACTTCTTGATTTAAAAACTAATCAAACCTTCATATCAAGAAATGTTATTTTTCATGAACATATTTTTCCTTTTACATCTCAACATAAACATGAATTTTCTCCCATGTTCCCTGTTGACTATTCAACTATAGATTTTTTAACTGTACCTTCAACTTTAGATTCTTTTCTTTCTACTACTTTATCTCTCAACTCCACTACATCTTCCCCTACAATTGATCCAATTGTTCAAACGCCTTCCACCCCAGTTTCTGTCCCTATACCTTCTGACCTTCCTAGAAGATCTTCTAGAGTCTGAAAGGTACCTAGTTACTTGCAGATTTTTCACTGTAACTCCTCTTCTATACACTCCACATCAGATCCTTAAACACTTTCCCTTCCATCAGATTCTTCTTGTCCTTCAATTTTTCCTCCTAAATATGATATATTCAATTTTTTTGCCTTATGCTAACCTTTCTTCTTCCCATAAATCCTTTGTCATGTTCATCTCTGCCAATACTGAACCTGAGTTCTGTCATCAAGATGTCAAGCACTCTCAATGGAGATGACATGTCAGCCGAGATTGCAGCCCTGAAACTTAATAATACTTAGACTGTTACTTTTTTTCTTCTGGGTAAGAAGCCTATTGGTTGCAAATAAGTTTTTAAGATTAAATATTGTGCTGATGGATCCATTGAGAGATATAAGGCAAGACTGGTTGCCAAGGGTTATACCCAAACTGAAGGCTTGGATTATTCTGTAACATTTTCTCCTATTGCTAAAATGGCAACTGTTAAATCTCTTTTGGCCATTACTGCTATGAAAGGCTAGCATCTTACACTGCTTGATATTAATAATGGATTTTGGCACGGGATTTATTTGAAGAATTATATATAGTTTTACCTCCTGGCTTTCACATTAAAGGAGGTCCCAAGTTTGCAAGTTGAACAAATCACTCTATGATTTGAAACAGGCCTCACGGTAGTGGTTCCCCAAGTTTTCCACTTCTATCCTCTGCTTGGGTTTTCAACAATTCAAAACTAATTATTCTCTTTTTACCAAGACTAGGGGTTCATCTTTTATTGCCCTTCTTGTCTATATTGATGATATTCTCATAGCTAGTAATGATATGCAAGCTGTTGAGTCTTTAAAGTCCTTGCTTAATGAGAAGTTTAAGCTTAAGGACCTTGGCAAACTCAAATATTTTCTTGGTTTTGAAGTGGCACGATCTCCTACTGGTATTTCATTGTGTGAGAGAAAATATTCATTGGAAATTCTTCAAGATGCTGGTCTCCTTACTTCTAAACCTGTTACTTTTCATATAGAGCAAAACATTAAGTTGAATAAGGATGTGGGAAACTTTTTGCCTGACCCTAGTAGAAGGTTTGTAGTGTGCCTTCTTTACCTCATAATAACTCGGCCAGGTTTGTTCTATTCTGTCAATAGACTTAGCCAATATATGGCTCAACCTAGACAACCTCATTTACAAGCTGCTTACATAATTTTACAATATGTCAAAGGCACTACTGGCCATAGACTTTTCTTTCCAACTAACAATACATTGTCTCTTAAAGCCTCTGTTGATTCTAATTGAGCTTCTTGTCCTGACAGTAGGAGATCTACAAGTAGTTATTATATTTTTCTTGTGAATTCTTTGGTTTAATGGAATATCAAGAAACAAACAACTGTTTCTAGATCTTCTGCTGAAGCTGAGTATCGATCAATGACCTCTATTACTTGTGATACCATTTGGTTTCTGACCTTATTATTTGATTTTGGTGTTTCACATTCTCATAGTGCTCAACTTTTTTGTGATAGTTAGGCTACTTTACATATTGCTGCTAATTCAGTTTTCAATGAAAGAACGAAGCATATTGAGTGGACTACTGTTTTATTCGGAAAAAAATACAACCTGGTTTTATAAAGACCTTCTATTTGTCTTCTGGACATCAACTTGCTAATTTGTTCACCAAACCTCTTGGTTATCTCTAATTTCATCATTTAGTTTCGAAGATGGGAATACATCATGTATACTCTCCATCTTGAAGGGGATATCAGGACATAATTGTCATTTTGGGTATAAAGACATAATTATAATTTCGTTTATTTTTTACTTATGTAATATATCACACTTGCCATATAATATTTTTCTTTCCTTTATTTCAGCTTGTATAAATAGGTTGCTGTACATAAATTTTAATGCTTAATTCATTTTCACACGACTCTTTCTTGAAGACTCTTTTCTTTTTTGTCTTCTTGCTCTGCTAAGGTTTTTATTATCTGACTATTTTTTACCTTTACACGTACAATCCCAAACCTTCGTTGATCAGGCGATCCCAAAAAATTAAAAATAAATAAAGTTTCTGTATAGTCTGACATGATCAAGGGTACGTAATTAACTCTGAGTAGTAAAGAGACGACGGGTGATGGTACGTAGCTGTACGTAGCTGCATTAATCTTTATCTTTGGGACCATTAACCAAGCTAACTGTCTATTATATATTGGCTTTTGCATATCTGCATGCATTTTCTCTCAACTGGCTTATTTGTACAGCGATGATGGATCGATGCTTGTACGTACATGTGTATATATATGTAACATTCATAGGCCAAGGTTTGTTTACAACCTAGGTACTATATATGTGTCAGGAAATTAAATGGAATCAAATAAGAACAATATAATTAGATCAAACGTGCAACAAAATGATATAAATATATATATAATTAATACATATATATATATATATACACACATACACACGAAAATCATACTCTTCTTTATTATAATAAGGAGATTTGAATTTGATAAATACTTTAGTCATAAATAAATTTTATAAAAATAAATTCACATAAAATTTACATAAGTTGATATAGTACGTCAGATTATAAATATTTTTTTATTAAATTAGTAGATCTAATATATGTTATGAAACTTTATCAATTTATGAGTTTCTTTTTATAAAATCTTTATAATTGTAGTACTTTTCATTGAACTTTGACCTTCTCGCACAGCCTTGACTCCTCTATAGATACAATAGTGTGTGTTTTTGTAACCCCCGGGCCCAGCCAAGCCACTATACAAAATTTTTGAGTTTATAGTTATGAAAAACCTTTTCGGATTGCGAGTAAAAGTTTTTGAAAGAGAGTTTGGGCCTAAGATATTTTTGTCGAAATATAATTCTTCAATAGGTTTAATAATTAGGTTTAAAATCTTTTAACAGAGCAATGGATTTTCATCCGAAAAATAAATGGGACAAGTATATATATATATTTTTTTGGTTGAATCGAGACCCAAAACTTAAGGAAAAAGCTCAAGCAGTAATCTCATATATTATCTAAGTCGTGGGCCAAATATATATTTTTTTTAGGCTAAAGTAGCCCGTGGAAGCGATTCCAGACTCCATGTCGCACAGTTTTACACCTTTTTTCTATTTTAAGTGACTTATTAATATGGATTATATAATTAACTTAATAAAAATATATTTTATATAGTTAATGATAATAAATTAGATGAAAATTAAATTATTAATTTATCTAATAACTATATAGTTAACTAATTGATATTATATATTAGTTAATTGATAGAATATTAACAAGTGTTAATAACATATTTATAATTTTATATTATTAATGGTGATAAATTAGATGAAAATTACATAATAAATTGTACAATTATTATATAAATAATATATAAAAAATATACTTTTTATTTTTATTTTTCATTTGGTCAAGTCCGGGATGGAAAAACCCTGAACTGGGATCGGACCAAAACTTTTTGATCCTCTAAAATATGAACCGAGATCGACTGGTCTCAATCTCGATCCGGTCCGATTGGTTTCTTGGGTCTGGACCGACCCTTTTTTACTCCTTGCTACAATAGAACACAAATATGTTGAACCACTATAGCTTAAGAGTTGGATGACTAAATGATGCCTAAGCCAATTCACGCCACTTTTACATCATTTTATGGGTTGCTCTTATGGTGAAGTCCAAGAGCAAGTGCAACGGGAAATAATGGTGCAAATAGATCGTGTTATGTCGTTACAACAGCATCGCGGTGGGCGAGAAAAAAAGAAGAAATAAAATTTATCAGGGTATATAACTAGTTTTAATATCTAATTTTATAATTTTATAAGACATTGTTAGTTGTTGATTGATGATATGTAATATGATACAATTTATATGTTTTTAAATTTTATGAAATTAGTATTTCTGATCTCTAGGTTCGAATGTAAATTAAAAACTTTCGAACGTGAATACATAAAAATTGTATAGTAACTACGTTCGAACGTTCTCACCCTCAAACGAATAAAACATTCGAATGATTAAACAATTAACGTTTGAACAAACCTCCAAACGTACCACTTGCATTCAAACTCTTCTTTGTTAACATTCGAAATAACGTCCGAACGTTAAACTCGTTACGTTTGAACATTGGTCAGTTAACGTTCGAACATAAATTCAAACGTTGATTGTAATTAATGTTCGGACGCATTAACGTTCAAACGTAAATATGATACGTTCAAACTACAATAAACAAACGTCAACTTCTGTCATTTGAACGCTAATCGGTCGGGTTGTCGTTCGAACGTTTAATTGGACGTCCGAACGTTACTTTCTGTGACAGATCTCAATTGTCACAGAAAAATGGAATGTTCGAACGTTAACCTAAACGGAACACTTCCACCCGTCACTAAAATATTTTTAGTGACGGTTCAACAGTAAACCGTCACCAATTGTTTTCTATGACGCACATTAGGTGAGGGTCGTGAGGACTGTTTCAAACCGTCACCAAATATCTTTAGTGACTTTTTAGTAATTTTTTGTGACGATTTCTTTTGTCATAAAAGACAAATTGTGTTGTAGTGATAACTGTGATCAATATCAATTAATACCTATCGATTTTGAAATTTTGCTCAATATAAGAAAAATGGGTCCGGAATGTTAATTAAAAGTGAATGTCACGGCGATTTTGTAATTAAACTGTCACCAAAATGGTATTCAAAATTTTGCTAAAAAAATCCTCCATACATAACCAGCCTGATTTAAAATTCCTTAGAGAAAAGAAAACCCTGCTCAATCCATTCTTCTTCTTCTTAAATCCTCCATACATGACCAGCAATATCAGCATGGTTTAAAATTTCTAAGAGAAAAGAAAACCCTGCTCAATCCATCCTTCTCTTCCCCTTCTTGTTTCGTGAAATTTAATATCAATAGCGGAACTTGCAATTTTTTTAAGGGGCGGCAAACTCTTCTATCATATGATACGTTTATTTAAAATAAAAAGAAACTTATCATAATCTTAATTTCAAGAAAAATTATAAAAATATAATCATATATAAAATTAAATATTGATAATTTTAAATATATGTAGAAATAAAATTTTAAAAATACAATTTAATATATATTTATATTTCTGATGATAATAAAGAGGATACTTTGAAGTAGTTTAATATTGGGTGTAGCACGAGGATGGCTAACTAAAAGTTATAATTTTTTTATATTTTTATATTCATTTTTTCATAACCTTAAATTTTTTAAAAATATCATTTAAATAATAATAAATAATAATAAAATATTAAAAAAAGTCGCCTATTTCTCAACAACCTCATGCTGATCTTCAGACATTCAAGGTCATGTGCTCTGACCATTAGCAGCGCATTGAATGGGAGGGCCCTGCAAATAATTACACCAACTTTAAATTTTCATGCAGTACAATATATGCTAACAAGTAATTTACCATAAAAATGGGTTTCAAATTCAAACTCATGAAATTATAACGAGCCCAAACCTAAAACATGGTAATATTTTAAAGCACAAAAAGGTAAAAATCAATGACCTTAAAACGTGCAAAGGTCATAATATCTCATCAATATAACATGACTAGTAATACCGTTCAACAAAAGACGATATGCCATATATATATATATATATATATATATATATATATATATATATATTTATTTATCAAAAATTTTATATACAGTCATTTTTGTATATTTCTTATATGCTCCACTAATGTAATTGGTTATATCACTTTCATTTATAACAAATTCTATATGTAATCACTTTTGCATATTCATTCTACACTTCACTACTGTGATTGTTTGCATCATTATTTTAATATAAAATAACTATTTTGATCAATTACATCATCAATATACGTAAAAGGAATGCAAAAGTGACTGTATGTAGCAAAATTATTTTTTTAGAAAATATACATCTGACTGCATGCATGCATACATGCATATATGCCCACTTTGACCTATTCTCTATTTGGGAAATACTTTAGCCACAAATGGATTACAAAAAAATAATTCTACAAACTGATGTGGTTTTATGTGGTTCGTCAGATTGTAAAGTTACTTTTATTATAAAATAGATTTAACAGATAAGATGAAATTACACTAATTTGTAAGATTAATGTGTAATTATTTTGTGGATGCGGCAGTACTCTTCTTATTTATTATCTTTTTTTGCATACAACGGTGAAATGCGTAAACGGCGCGTAATCTATTTGAAAAAAAGTGAGATCCACTATATAAAAATTAATTTTTTTTTCATGTGGGCTTTGATTTATTCACTTTTTTCAAAGTGATTACGTGGTGGTTACACAATTTACGGTTGCAAATAGGACTGTAAATGAACTGGTCTGTTCGATAGCCTGCTCGATACCTGCTCGATTTGTAAACAACGCATACCCGACAAAATTCGACTCGGCTAAGGCTCGGTAAGGCCCCTCGTTTATGCTAGAGTCTACTCGTTAGCTCGACTCGATTAAAATTCATTCATATATTGATAAATATATACATACACTTATGTATATATACATATATATATATTAGCTAATAATATAAGCACACCACTTTTATAATTAAATATATAATATGTAATCTAATTACTTATTTTTATATAGTGAATATACTTCATAGGTATATTTTATAATTTGTATAATAATTAATCGATAAAATTTAATAATTTTATATACAAATATGTGAGAACCATATATGAAATAGATATATGCTATGATATTAAGTATATGTATTAATAATATATTGTTATTTTGGATAAATATCAACTAGTTAGATATTAATTATTTATAAATTTTTTAACATTTTATAATTCAATAGAGGTTCTACTTGTTAGCTGTATAAATTCAGTATTAGATCTTTATTTTTTCTTTGTTTAATTTATTAATTATTAAATCTTTTTCAAAAAATTAAAAAATAAACAATTCGAGCTCGAATTGAGAGTTTAGCTTATCGAGTCATGCTCAAACAATAAAAAAAAAAATTCTCGAGCTCGGCAAGCCAAAGACCGGCTTGGCTCAGCTCGATTACAGCTCTAGTTGCAAATATATTTTCTATTTTCTCTTTTTTGCATATATGCCCACTTTTACCTATTATGATTTATTACCCTTTTCCCCTATAATTAATTAAGTCGATTGGATCTTATTTATTTTTATATATATATATATATATACAGCAAATTTAATTCAAAAAATTAAGACACAAAACGTGCAGTTGGAATTGATGCTAAGGCCTCTAGATTTTGCACTATTTTCCATCCTTGTTTAGAATATCATTGTTTTGCAAGTATGGCCAGATTAAAGCTCTCAAAGTCTCTAAAACCCAAACCACATGTTGACTTGGCCTTACCCATTTGACTCCAAGAGACCCAGTGAATCTTTCTATCATGATGTTGTTGACTCCACCAAAAGCTCCTCATGACTTGGCTGATCTTTTTCAGTAAAGATCTAGGCAGCTTAAAAGTCCTTATGCAGTAAGTTGGTAAAGCTTGGATCATTGGCTTCAAAAGGATCTTCTTCCCTGCCTATGACAAGATCTTAGTTTTCCAATTGCTCACCTTGCTTCTTACTCTATCCAGTATGCTATTGAAAGCCTAGTATCGAGACCTACTAATGAGTGCAGGTAATCCAAGATACTTCTCATATGAGGTTGAAGATCTAATCCCAGCAATACTCAGTATATGGCTCCTGACTTCCCTGCAAGTGTTTCTGCTAAAATGAATCGAAGTCTTATCTCTATTAAGCCTTTGTTCATAGGAGTCAAGAAGGTCATCCATTCTGCTCCACTCTACTAGATATGCTTTTCAAAATAACAATCTATCATCAATAAAAAAATATGTGATTAATACATATTTTTCCTCGAGCCATAGGAATACCTGTTATAAAATTAGTGGCCTCAGCATGATTAAGAATGGCACTCAAAGACTCTGAACATAAGATACAAATGTAGGATGACAATGGGTCACCTTGCCTTAACCCTCTTGATGCTTTGAATTGTGCTTGAGTGGAAACATTGAATCGGATGGAATAAGAAATATAATTGATACATCTCATTCTCAAATCAATCCATCTCTAATTGAAACCTAGCTTGGACATAGTTGCTTTAAGAAAGTCTCACTCCACCCTATCATAGGCCTTACTCATGTCTAACTTAAAGTCTATGAAACTAGATTTTCCCTTCATCCTCGAGTTCATTGAATGCATAGCTTCATAAGCCACTATTACATTGTCAAGAATCAACCTTCATGGAATAAAGACACTTTGAGTTGGAGAGATGATCTCAGGCAGTATCTTCTTTAGTCGATTTGTCAAAACCCTAGAGATTACATTGTAAATCACATTGCAAAGAGAAATAAGCCTGAACTCTAATATTTCCTTTGGATTTTTCTTCTTTGGTATTAACACAATGTGAGTTTCATAGATAAAGCTCAACTCTCCACCTGCATTGTTTAAATTAGGCCTAGACATATACAAAGAAAAATGTTAAATGTACTTAAGAAAAATTCATTTTTTCAAATGTCAATTATTCATATGCTAAAAATTATGAAATTTAAATTTTAAAAGAAAGCTAACAAAATGAGATTTGTAAGTAAAATTGTAGGTAAAAATTTAAGTATACCTAGCACTACTCATATACAAACTCTTCCGAACATGCATATAGGAAGGTCTTATGTCATGCTTATCCTCCTACCAATAAATTAACATGATGACATTTTAGACTCCTCTCTCTCTCTCTCTCTCTCTCAAATGTACTATATAATAAGTCATCTTCACAGGTCCAATGTCAACAACGCGTACAACGCCAAACCTTCGTTGATTAGGCGATCCAATATAGCCGCAGATCTTCTTGGAATTGTCCCACTAGTTTCCAATCGCTTCAGCTCTGCTGATATTTCATCGTCCTAGAGTATTTTGCAAGCGACCTTACATTTACAAGGCATTAGTCTTTCATTTTAATTTTTTGTTTCAATCATTTCGCAGGTTACGTCTTGCGCAGTACTTTTATTGATTTTCTCAGAGACAGATCGTTCTTTCCATAGAATCATATATTATAAATTACTCATACTGATCTCTAACTTGTTTCATGGCTGTAGATCAGTAGTACTACTGCATGAAGGAAAAGTCGATATTTTACAAACGATCAAAACCCACAAATTAAAAGGTTGCTCGATCCGGACATATATATATATATATATATATATAGTACGACAACATGTGCAAAAGAGCCAACGGTCCAAAGATGGAACTGAAGCTGAACTTGTCGCCGCCAAGGCGGGAACACTCGCCTGCTGAGTCTCTAAATGTTTCGACCTCTTCTTCGTCGGAAATGTCATTTGAAGGGTCATGCGTTTCATCAGAGCCGGAAGATCAGCCTATGACGTTGCAGTACTCCCCAAGCAACACGGAACCCAGATCGATGATGCTCGTAGGATGTCCCAGATGCCTCATGTACGTCATGTTATCCGAGTTGGCTGATCCAAAATGCCCCAAATGCAAGAGTACTGTCCTGCTCGATTTCCTCAAGGAAGAAAATGCCAGGAATACAAGAAACTGAGCTAGCTAGCTGGAGCATGCATTTGCATGGCTTCCTTTTCCTGTTCCTCATGATCAGCATCAATTCCAACTGCGCGCTTCTCTTTTCTTTCTTTCTTTCTTTTCTTTCTCGGTGCTAGCTGTTTTTTTCTTGACCTTATTTATTTTTCTAATGCAGCTTTTATTTTCTTTCTTCGATCAGCTTTAGTTATTTTAAGGTGTTTCTCTTGTCTACTATTAATTTTTCCTTTTTGGTTCGTCGATACTTTGTGAAATTTGGTTGCATATTATGGGGAGAAAAAAAAAAGGTAAACTGCTTATTAATCTATGTCTACACAACGCACCACAGCAGAAACATAAAGCAGAAAATTCCATCACAGGAGGCAGCACAAATAAAAATTTAGAGAAGATTCCTAGTACTGCTGCAGAGTTGAATCGTCATGACTAATTTATTTGAAAACATCGGTCACTGGTCGACTCTGCATTTATGCATGTTTCCTTGGGCTATATATGTTCTAATATTGGCTTATTTTTCGAAATTAATTGGACCGGCCACCTATTTATATAGTCTGAAGGATACGTACGTAATTAACTCTGAGTAAAGAGAGTACGGGTGATGCATGGTAGCTAGCTGTACCGGTACGTAGCTGCAATTAATCTTTGTCTGGTGGCCGCGGGCGTATATCTTTGGGACCAACCTACTCATTGATGGGTTATTAAATATTTGGGTACAGCGATGATGGATGCTTGTACGTACATGTATATAGGTAACATTCATAGGCCAGGTTTGTTTAATTTACAACTAGGCACTATTATGTGTCAGGAAATTAAATGGAATCGAATATATAGAAATATATATATATATATATATACATGAAAATCATGCTCTTCTTTATTATAATAAGGAGATTTCAACTTGATATAAAAAATTTTTATAAAAATAAATTCACATAAAATTTACGTGACTTGATGTGATATGTCATATTATAAATATATTTTTATTGTAAATTTATAGATCATTATATGATATAAAATTATATCAATTTATAAATTTATTTTTATAAAATATTTATAACTGTAGTATTTCTCTTTAAACTTTGACCTTCTCGCGCAGCCATGAGTCCTCTATAAGATACAATAGTGTGTGTTTTAGTTCGTATAGCCATAAATTCCATAAAAAGAAAAGATTGTATATATTTTAGGATTTTGGCTTTTGAAATGAAATTTATCCAAATAGTTTTTCTCCTCAATGGAGATATAATAGACGTGCTACTTGAATCATACGAGAAAGCCATAATGCTATCAACTTGAGTTGGGAGATATGCAAGAAAGAATTCTATTATACATAAGCTGCATGGTTTGCATTACCACGTCGCATGAAAGTCCAAACAGGCAAACAGGAGGATGCTGTTATCCGTACGGAAGGAAAATTTATGGAAAGGAAAAAGCTAGATCCCCACCGCTCCCTTTTTTTTTTTTACTTTATTTTTTTTTAACTTAAGATTAAGAAAATATTATTAATTATATTATGAATTTTTTTTAAAATATTTAAAAATATTAAAAAAATGATGTGATAAAAAAAAAATTTAAAATTTGACCTAACGAGAGTTTTCAGCGGGAGTCCAGCGGTGAGCGTAGATCCACATGACTACGTGGTCATTATTTCATGCGTACGGCTACATACCTAGGAAAATGTATGGAAAAGACAGCAGTCCATCAGTATTTATTTAATATTTTTGTTTATTAGTATATATATTTAATCTGATCCCTTCTTAACGTACGGCTATAGTTCAGGATATCATAAAATATAGGACTCAAAAATAAATAATAAATAATAATAAAATGATGAGAAAAGTCGCCTTTTTCTCAACAAGCTCGTGCTGATCTTCAGACTTCAGAGGCTGAAGGTGTGCTCAGACCATTTGTAGCGCGAGAAATGCTAGACATCAGCTTACTATATATAGAACTCTCCACACATTTTATATAATTTTTTTTTTTTAACTCAGCACGTTAGGTGTACTGAGACTTCTCTCAACAGTAAAGTGTGAAGAAGAATTTTTCTTTGCAGCGCATTGAATGGGAGGGCCCTCCAAATAATTACACCAACTTTAAATTTTCATGCAGTACAATATATACAGAACAGCTAACAAGTAATTTACCAAAAAATGGGTTTCAAATTCAAACTCATGAAATTATAACATGCCCAAACCTAAAAATGGTAATATCTTAAAGCACAAAAAGGTGAAAATCAATGACCTTAAAACGTGCAGAGGTCATAATATATCATCAGTATAACATGACTAGTAGTACTGTTTAACAAAAGACGATATGCCACATATATATAGATATATATATTTATTTATTTATCAAAAATTTTATGTATAATTATTTTTATATATTTTTTACACATTTTATTAATATAATTGGCTATATCACTTTCTTTTATAAAAATTTTTATATATAATCACTTTTACATACTAATTTTGTACTCTACTACTATGATTGTCTGCATCATTATATGTAATCACTGTATATAGCAAAACTATTTTTTTGGAAAATATACATCTGACTGCATGCATGCATACATGTATATATGCCCACTTTGACCTATTCTCTATTTGAAAAATACTTTAGCCATAAATAGATTACACAAAAACAATTCAACAAACTGATGTGAGTTTATGTGATTCGTTAGATTATAAAGTTACTTTTATTATAAAATAGATTTAACAGATCATATGAAGTTACGACAATTTATAAGATTAATTTATATAATTATTTTGTGGATCATGTGGCATTACTTTTCTTATTTCTTATCTTTTTCTGCATACAATCATGAAGTACGTAAACAAAGATTAATTGTTTTGAAAGAGAGTGAAGTCTACTATTAAAAAATTAATTATTTTCATGTAGAAACATGTTTTATTCACTTTTTTTCAAAATAATTACGCGATGATCGTATAATTCACAATTATAAATATATTTTATTTTTTCTACATACATGCCCACTTTTACCTATTCTCATTTATTACCCTTTTCCCCTATAATTAATTAAGTCGGCCGGAACTTATTTATTTATATATATAGAGCAAATTTAATTCAGAAAATTAAGACACATAGGGAGAGTAAAAAATAATCGGATATATATTATCAACTTAAATATTCAAATCAATTAAGTAGCTAGCCCCTCAATTATAAGTACTGACTCTACGGCTTTGGACGTCTTCCTAATCCTCGATCTCGAAAGCAGCTTGCAGCTGGATGATGATCTTCATGGTACGTACGTATATATAACTACGTAGCGTTTATTAGACTGTGTACTGGTAGTTAAACGTACAGCTATTTCCCTAATTTATCTTTTGTTAGGAGAAGTAGAAAATATTACGAATAATTATATAATATATATACAACTAATTATAATATTTTATGACAATATATAAATCGAAAAGCAAGCAATTGTGCGAAATTTAAAATTAAAATCATATGAAAAACTTGACTTCTTTAATTTGATGGCCGTAGTGGTCGATCGGTGTTGGCCTTCATGCACATTCCCCGTTGTAAAATAATTTTGTTCTTGTTATATATTATTGAGAGTAATTCAATTTAAAAGTTTTTACAACAAAGTTGATGCATTTACGTGACATAATTTTATTTAAAAATAAATTTTAAAATTTAAATTTTACAAATTAAATTATTTCTTATATATTGATATATAATACTGTGTGGTATAAAAACTTTCAAATAATACTATTCGCTTTTATTAGAGGAAGAGATGATCTAGGATTTCAGAAGTACTCATGTGTTACTTCATTCCGAGGATAAAAATAATTTATAAGGGGCATAACAATGTAGGTGAACATGATGTTGCATGGTGAAAATAAATGGATCGAGCGCCACATGATGATGATATCCCAAATTTATTTTTGTGAAATAAAAAATTCCAGCAGACCCAATATTGGTATGCATGATAAACTCGTGTATATATATATATATATATAATCACATGCATGCAGGATGCACCACTAAAATAGAAACGCTGTTTAAGAACGAAACTTTTTCATCCCAAATTATACGTATTTGGGATGAAAAAAATTCGTTTCGAGCTCGTTCCAACTACACTGTCCCAAAAAATATTTTAGAATGAAAATTATCATTTCATCCCAAAAAAATATCTTTTGAGACAAATTTGGAGGAAACCGTTCGAACGAGAATTTCTTTTGTCATGATTGAAATTTGTCTCAGAATATCGTTCAAACGGTTACAATTTTACGTTCAAACTGGATTAATTTGTTTGAACAATTTCAAAATACGTTTGAACAAAAATAAATTATACACCCATTCGAACGGTATAAATTTAGCTTTTTATTCAAATGTTAAAACATTTGAACAGTTAAATTTAACAGTCCGAATGTTAAAACATTACATTCGAATGGTTTCATGATTATGGACAAAATATTCCGTCCCTAATTATACCGTTTGAACGCGTTCAAACGGTATAGTTCTTCTGTCATTGTTTTTGGCACAAATTATGAAATTCGTCCCCAAATCTCACTTTTGGATGATTTTCATTTCGTTTCAAAACAAAATCTTCCTAACAAATGTTTTTTGTTGTAGTGCACATGCATAGGCACTATACTGATCAATGACAGAAACGTATGGATCAAAACTGATTCATCATGACAAGATCGATAAGATTCACAGAAAAATGTGGTCACAATTTGTTGCTTATCTGAGTTTCTAGCTTGAGTAAGATGCATGAATGATGATCAGTACTCATAGGTAAAGTTTAGGTAACGTTTGGCCAATAGGTCACTTTTTAACTTTTGTTATCAATTCAAAACTTGAACCACACATTAGATTAGCCAACTCATTTTCTATAATAATCTAATATTTTTATTTTCATTTATTTTTTTAAAATAATTTTTTAATGCATTGTTTTTATATTTTTTTTAAATATTATTTTCATTTGAAAATATCTTCAAAACGGATTGGGTATTGTAAAAACGCGATTTTACACCCTCTAATAATAACATGTCACGTATGCAATTTATGGAAGGAATTCATGGGCACGGACTAGTGAATCCCTTCTCTCCTCTCCCCCGACCAAAGGCTCTCCCCTTCTCCCTTCCTCCATCCTCCCTCTCCTCTCCTCCCTTCTCCCTTTCTTCTCCCTTCTCTCCCCCACCTCAGCTCCCCTAACAGAAGCTCTCCCTTTCTTCTATTCTCCATTCTCCCTCTTTTTGGGACCCTAATTTCTGCTTTTCGGAACCCTAAATCATTAAGCCAAAATAACTTGATGAAATAGTAATATAGGAGTGAGTTAAGACCCTTACCTAATAGGTTTGGATCAAAACCCTTTGGAAAACATCAAGAGTGGCTAGGTTTTAAGTTCTTCATAAACCTAGTATGAAAGATTGGATCTAGAGATTTTGATTTAATGAGATTTTGAGTTAAGGGAGAGAGAGCGAAAATGAGATCTAGAGAAATGGTTTGGTCTGGCTAGTAGAGAGGGAGAGAGATCGACCAAGGAAGGGGAAATGAGTCTCACTGATTTTTTTTTCATACACCCAAATGTATTGTAAATTTGGTGAGAAATACATGTGTCAAATTATTAGGAGATGGTGTAAATATGGCTTTCGTACCTCGTCGCCTCTCTCTTTTCATTTTCCTAATTTCTAGTAACCTACACACCAAAATATATGAAACATGTACATATCCATAAACCTAAATTAACTTCATTTTTAAATATGAAGGATCAAAAAATGTACAAAATCAGCTTCATGCTTCGTTCAAAAGTATAATGGAAGCAATCAACCAATACTTCCAACCAAGCAAGAAATTATACTAACATTCCAAGCAAGGTGTATATATAATATAATAAGACTTGTGCTGCTATTTTGCCCAGAAGAAAAAAAAGTTATATCATAGTTCAAAGAAATCTCAAAGCACGCAATTATAATATATAGGCCAACTTTTTGAGCAATACCTAGTAAATATATCATATTGGAATGATGTAGAAAAAAAGACTAATACACATGATAAATAATGGCAATGAGATACATGCTCTGCCTTTAGGCTGAGCTAATTAATTTGGGGGTGAAGAATACATATAAATAATGGCAATGAAACAAAACCGATCAGGGAAATGAAACAGTTTGGGTGAAAGAAAAATTAATAATAAAATATAAAGATGGCTGAGCTACAATTAAGGGTGCAAATCGATCAGTCTGGTCCGGTGAATGTTCCATTTTCATTCCATCATTTTTTCGGACCGGATTGAACATCCATAGGGACCAGACCAGATCGGACATGACCGATAGCTATCGGTCCGATCCGGTCCGGTTGGTCTGGCCTAATTATTTTTTTCATTTTTTTAAATTAATTAATAAAAAAAGTTATTTAAAATATTAAATTAAAATTAAGTGATTTATTAATATGCATTATGTAACCAACTCAATAAAAGAATATTTTATATGGTTAATGATAATAAATTAGATGAAAATTACATTATTAATTTATATAATTACTAGATAATTAGATAATTAGCTAATTGATATTATATATTAATTAATTGAAAGAATATTAACAAGTGTTAATAATATATTTACAATTTTATATTATAAATGGTGATAGGTTAGATGAAAATTACATAATATATTGTACAATTATTATATAAATGATATATATAAAATATACTATTTACTTTTATTTTTCATTCGGTCCGGTCCGGGCTGGAAAAACCCTAAACCGGGACTAGATCGAAACTTTTCGATCCTCTAAAACATGGACCAAGATCGACCGGTCTCACTCTCAGTCCGGTCAAGTCGGTTTCTCCGATCTGGACCGACCGCTTTTCACCCCTAGCTACAATAGAACACAAATATGTTGAAGCACTATAGCTCAAGAGCTGGATGGCCAAATGATGCCTAAGCCAATTCATGCCACTTTTACATCATTTTATGGGTTGCTTTTAAGGTAAAGTAATCCGGATTTTTGTTTTTAAAAGATAGTAAAAGGTTTCACTTGGCTGCTAAAAATATCTCAGAATATTTAAGAATAGTAGTGAGTTAAGATATTTGAGTGAATTTTGTGTAAGAGTGTGGCTCCCTTTAAATAAATGAATAGTAGTGAGTTTAGATATATGGAGTAAGTTGAAATATATTTAACTTTTTATGAGAAGTTGAAAAAATGGTGGATCCCATCAATTGAGATGAAATGAATTTTGTGTGTTTGGGATGAGGGTATTCTCATAACTACGAAAATATCTTAGATGATCTCAGATATTCTCTACACCCCAAAGCAACCTAAATATATATGTGTGACCGTTGTTGTGAAAAACAATGATGACAAACAAGTGAAAGCAAACACAAGCAAATAAACAAACAATCAATCACACTACACAAAATTAACGTGGTTCGGCAATGTGCCTACGTCCACAGAGTTGCAAATATTTTATTATACTTAGAAATCACAAAATATACTTTGGCATGAAATCTCACTGTTCAGAATACTCAAGGCATACTAAACTGTTCATTAAGTACATATTTATAGTGTCACACAACGAAAATCCTAACTTTTACTTTTTTGCATTATTCGCTCGAGCAGAGTGTCGAGCGCGCCTTAAGCAAGATCTATGCATGAGCTTCGTTCGATCTACCCATCATGTGAACGTCAAGTGAACTTTCTGCCTGACGTTTTTTCCGAACGCAAACAGTGCCAAATATTCAGCCCAAGCCGAAGCAAACATGACCCATGCCTCATTGAAAATCTACCAAAAAATTATAACGCATCCTTGTAGGATCGGGTCATCAAATCGACTCGACACACTAACAAAACTAGGCTCTATAAACTCAACAATTGTGTATATATGACAACATAATAAATAAATGGCAATAGACAAAATAAATAAATAAACGTTTTTAGCTTTTTTTTAATGAACAATGGCTCTTTATTGATATCACTCCCCATATGAGGGAAGGAATACAAGTGGGACAACTTTCCAAATCAATTATATCCTCATCAATTCCTAGAACATTTTTAGCTAGAGCGTCAATTGCTACATTAGCTCCTTTTCTAATATGATTAGCTTTCTAGAATTCATATTGTGATAGAACATATTTAGTGTCCCAAATGAAAACTCTCGAGCTATGATAGGAAGCTTCTTGCTGTAAAATGCTTCTAACAACCTGCAATGCATCACCGTCAATGATAATCTTTCTTATACCAATCTCCAAGGCAAAACTAACAGCTTGGAAGGCTCCATATAATTTAGCCAGTAGGGGGTCTTAATAAAAATCTCTTTGCATTCTTTTGGTTGCTATTACTTGCCTTTCACAATCTCTAATTATAATCTCAATACCAACCTTGCCAAGTTCCCTGCAAAGAGCTGCATCCCAGTTCACCTTATACACCCTTTCAGGAGGAGGGTCCCAACTACAAATGTTAACATTCGATCATTCCTCTACTTTGCTATCTGTCTAGTTCACAGCTTGATAGTTTTGAAGTATCTATTTTCTTGGTTCATAACTCCCATTGGATGAGTGAATGTTTCTTTGAAAATAAAGGAATTTCTATGCTCGCAAATTTTCTTAGCTGTTATGACCATCTCCTCCACTAGCTCTTGCTCAAAAAGTTCAAACACGGTAGCAAACATATCCAAGAACCTAACTGCTGAAAAACCACTTTTCTGAAGCTTCTTTGAGCAAAGACTCCATACATCCTCTGCAGCAGTACACTCCCATAAAGCATGAAGACCAATCTCCTCTTCTAGTAAATAGACAGGGCATAGAAGTGAATCCATCACCTTCCTCTTGAAAAGGTTTAGATTTGTTGGTAATGATTCCAAGCAGGCTCTCCAAATGAAAACTTTTGATGCATTAGTAATATTCAGCTTCCAATTTGTAGACCAAACTTTCCTTTAAGAATTAGAGCTAGGTCCTTACCCTTTTCCAATATCCGAGATCTCCTTCTGCAAGTGGTAAACACTTTTCACAGAAAAAAGGTCATTCATGATGCATCTCCACACCAGTTTATCAGGGCAATTAGAAACACTAATAGAGGTTTGTTTGATTAGCTCCACTTCACTGCAAGAGAAGATATTTTCCATCAAAGGAACATTCCATCTTTTAGTGTCTGAATCTATGAGATCTAGCACCTTTGCATTAGTGTCCAGCATAGAGGGTGGTAGGCTTTGTATCTTAAAAGAGGATGGCTAAGGAATCCATTGATCCTGCCAAAGCCTTACTTGTTCACCATTACGAACCCTCCATAAGGAACCTTCTTTCACCAATTTCTTTGCTGCAAACAAGATCCTCTAGATATCAGATGAATTAGAGCCTAGTTTAGCTTCAAAAAAAGAACTTCTAAGCAAGTATTTCAGCTTGAGAACTCTGCTAGCTAAGGCCTCTGGGTTTTGGACTATTCTCCATCCTTGTTTTGCAAGTATGCACTACAACAAATATGAGCTTTTTCCATGAATTTTTTTTCCAAGATACATGATCGTGGAAAATAGTAGGCTGATAACACGAAAATTATTCGTGGAAAAAAAGACAAGCCTTTTGCCACGAGATAACGTTGGCAAGTAAAACTTTGTGAGAAAACAATTTTTTTCCACGAAATAAACACATTTTGCGGCGACTAAAAATCGTAGCAAATAAAGTTACCAAAAATATCTGCCTTTCGTGGGTTATTAGTTCTTGCCACAAGGTTACCAATTTTTTGCGGCGAGATTACATCGCAGCAAATACTCTTAACAAGATTTAAATTGCTTTCGTGGGTAATGAGTTAGATCGACGAGATTATTATTTTTTTCGGCAACTTTTTGTCGCCACAAATAGACCAACTTTGTTATTTCTGCATGCTTAGTATTTGCGGTGGTGTGAAAATTATTTGCGGCGATAAAAAGCCACCGCAAATACTAATAAAATTAAATCCCCCCGCTCCATTCTTCCCCCTCCCCCCAAAAAAAAAACACTCCCACGACTCTCTCTCTCTCTCTCTCTCTCTCTCCTCTCTCTCTCTCTCCCTCCCCTCGATGCCTCGCCTCCTTGCTGCGCCATACCGGCGGCTCCCCTTGCCGTCAAGCCACCGTGGGTCTTCTTCCTCAACCCCTTACCCTCTCGCCGACTCTCTCTCCCTCTCAGATCGCAGCAGATTCGTGCCCCTCCGTTGTCTCTAGCCATTGCCATCGCCTCCCTTAGCCGCCTTACGGTTTCGCCAATCACCAACTGTCGCTTCACCCTAGCTCCAGCATCTCTCTCCCTCGCACGATCTCTCTCGCGGGTCTCCAACGCACACCCCCCACGGTTGTCTTATTACAGTGGCCTTCCCCGTAGCCGTGAGCCATCATCTCCGCCTCCAACCAAGACGCAGCACCACCACGAGCAACCCATGGACGCAGGAGCACCTCCCGCACACCTCCTTCGCTGTCCATTGCAAATATGCATGGTAAAAATCCTACATTTGTGTCTCAAGTGCATTATTTTAGTGTATATAGACGTGTATGGCATGATGTGGTGTTGAGGGCTTAGATAGACCCATCAAATTCATACACCCACTGGTATTTTACTTGTATCATATATAGTTTCCGAATGCAAAAGGATGAAAAATGGTTCAGATTTTGCCACCTAAATAATTATTGTCTGCAATGAATTAATGAAAATAGCTCTAATTAATTTCAAACCTCATTTAAGACTTCCTTAGATACCTGCATGAATAATTAATTTTGTTAGATGAAAACATTTAAATTGAACCAAGTCAACAAACCAAGATCTACATAATTTGGTAACTTTAACTTTAATTACATATTTATTAATTTTTAGTTAAGTACATATATAATGGGGTATATACGAGATCATGATGTTGCCATATTAGGAACAAAGCATAATATATATATATATATATATATATATATACATACAGAGTGCATATTAAAAAAAATGCTTTAAATGTCAAGGCTATGACTATGAAGTTGAGTATTGCCTTGTTAAAGTGGCGATGACATACAGGTTTAAATCATGCTTGGTGTTGCCTTGTTAAAGCCGCAAATATGACAATGCTTCTTTTGGGTCAAATCATGCTTGGTGTTGGCATTGGATTTGGAAACCAGGTATCCTGTTTAGCCTACCTTTTTCAAGTGTTAAGATTGATCAGAAAATAAATGAATTTATGGTTTCTGTATCTGAGAACACACGACTTAGACTTCCTCATGTTTGTCATGAAGGCGGTTCCACTATACTTATCAGAGATGGCGCTGACACAAAACTTATTAAGTTTTGTGGTTGTATGGTGTATGTGTATAAATTGTATGGACAATTTCCTCTCTTAGGTTCTAATTAGAAGTTTTTATGTTGGCACAATTTTACATGTTTTTTTTTTAAATTATTATAAACGTGAATTTGGATCTCTAAGATTTGGATATATTTGTTTTAGCCTATATTAGACATGAATGCAACTCGTGGCACATAATATTTTTTTTTGTCAGAAGTGATTATTTCCCGCAATAACATTTGTCCGTAAATAAGTATTTCTAATGAAATACTGTGTGGAAAATATATATTTCCCAGAAAAGTATTTTATGGGCAAATAATTTTTTCCCACGAAAACATGTCATGGGTAAATACTTTTTGCCTCAACCTCTTTCCATGGAAAATGATGTTATTTCTCACCACATCATACCAGATGAAACCTTATTTGCCAGGAAGAAAAAAAGTTTTAACCACCACGGTAGTTGATCATGGGTAAAAGAATGCCTTTTCCATGAACTTGTAGTTTGGTAGAAAAAGAATTTTTCCCCACCAGTTTTATGCCACGGGTCTCCCACCACATAAATTGGTGGGAAACAAATCATTTCCCACGAAATCTACACTTTTTCCGACCACAATCATTCCCGGGAAAAAACAAGATTTGTTGTAGTGATGGCCAGATTAAAGCTCTCCAAGTCTCTAAAACCCAGCCCACTTGTTGACTTGGCCTTACCCATTTGACTCCAAGATACCCAGTGAATCTTTCTTTCATGATGTTGTTGAGTCCACCAAAAGCTCCTCATGACTTGATTGATCTCTTTCAGTAGAGATCTAGGTAGCTTAAAAACCCTCATGCAATAAGTTGGTAAAGCTTGGATCATTGCCTTCAAAAGGATCTCCTTCCCAACCTATGACAAGATCTTAGTTTTCCAGTTACTCACCTTGCTTCTTACTCTATCCAGTATGCTACTGAAAGCCTGATATCGAGTCCTACTAATGAGTGCAGGTAATCCAATATACTTTTCTTATGAGGTTGAAGATCTAATCCCTGCAATACTCAATATATGGCTCCTGACTTCCATGCAAGTGCTTATGCTAAAATGAATAAAGTCTTATCTCTATTAAGCCTTTGGCTTGAGGCTTGTTCATAAGAGTCAAGAAGGCCATCCATTCTACTCCACTCTACTGAATATGCTTTACAAAATAACAAGTTATCATGAGTAAAAAATAAGTGATTAATACATATTTTTCCTCGACCCATAGGAATACCTGTTATAAAATTAGTGGCCTCAGCATGATTAAGAATGGCACTCAAAGCCTCTAAATATAAGATAAAATGGTAGGATGACAGTGAGTCACCTTGCCTTAACCCTCTTGATGCTTTGAATTGTGCTTGAGCGGAACCATTGAATAGGATGGACTAAGAAATAGAATTGATACATCTCATAGTCAAATCAATCCATCTATGATTGAAACCTAACTTGGACATAGTTGCTTTAAGGAAGTCTCACTCCAACCTGTCATAGGCCTTACTCATGTTTAAGTTCAAGTCTATGAAACGAGATTTGCCCTTCATCCTCAGGTTCATTGAATGCATAGCTTCATAAGTAACTATTATATTGTCAAGAATCAACATTCCTGGAATAAAGGCACCCTGAGTTGGAGAGATGATCTTAAGCAGTATCTTCTTTAGTCGATTTTCCAAAACCCTAGAGATTACCTTGTAAATCACATTGCAAAGAGAAATAAGCCTGATATCTTCTTTGGATTCTTCTTCTTTGGGATTAACACAATGTGAGTTTCATAGATAAGGCTCAACTCTCCACCTGCATTGTTTATATTAGGCCTAGACATATATATATAAAGAAAAATGCTAAATGTACTTAAGAAAAAATTACAAAAAATTTACTTCTCCAAATGTCAATTATTGATATGTTAAAATTATAAAATTTAAATTTCAAAAAAAGCTAACAAAATGAGTCTTGTAAGTAAAATTATAAGTATATGTAGCACTACTTATATACAAACTCTTCCGAAAATGCATATACTAAGGTCTTATGTCATGCTTATCCTCTAGATCTGCGTACCAATAAATTAACATTATGATCACATTTTAGACTTCCTGCGGGTTCTTAAAAATTTCTTCTCTACAACTCATCAATCCAACCCCTTGACTCTTCTCTCTCTCTCTCTCTCTCTGATCTCTCAAATGTACCATATATTAATAAGTCATCTTCACAGGTCCAATGTCAACAACGCGAACAACGCGTACAACGCCAAACCTTCGTTGATTAGGCGATCCGGTATAGCCGCAGATCTTCTTGCAATTGTCCCACTAGTTTCCAATCGCTTCAGCTCTGCTGATATTTCATGATCCTACAGTATTTTGCAAGCGACCTTACATTTACAAGGCATTAGTCTTTCATTTTAATTTTTTGTTTCAATCATTTCGCAGGTTACGTCTTGCGCAGTACTTTCATTGATTTTCTCAGAGACAGATCATTCTTTCCATAGAATCATATATTATAAATTACTCATACTGATCTCTAACTTGTTTCATGGCTATAGATCAGTAGTACTACTGCATGAAGGAAAAGTCGATATTTTACAAACGATCAAAACCCACAAATTAAAAGGTTGCTCGATCCGGACATATATATATTTATATATATATATATATATATATATATATATATATATATACGACGACAACATGAGCAAACGAGCCAACGGTCCAAAGCTGGAATTGGAGCTGAACTTGTCGCCGCCAAGGCGGGAACACTCGCCTGCTGAGTCTCTAAATGTTTCGAACTCTTCTTCGTCGGAAATGTCCGTTGAAGGCTCATGCGTTTCATCAGAGCCTGAAGATCAGCCTATGACGTTGCAGTACTCCCCAAGCAACGCGGAACCCAGATCGATGATGCTCGTAGGATGTCCCAGATGCCTCATGTACGTCATGTTATCCGAGTTGGCTGATCCAAAATGCCCCAAATGCAAGAGTACTGTCTTGCTCGATTTCCTCAAGGAAGAAAATGCCAGGAATACAAGAAACTGAGCTAGCTAGCTGGAGCATGCATTTGCATGGCTTCCTTTTCCTGTTCCTCATCAGCATCAATTCCAACTGCGCGCTTCTCTTCTCTTTTTTTCTTTCTTTCTTTTCTTTCTCGATGCTAGCTTAATTTGGCTTGACCTTATTTATTTTTCTAATTCAGCTTTTATTTTCTTTCTTCGATCAGCTTTAATTATTTTAAGGTGTTTCTCTTGTCTACTATATATTAATTATTCCTTTTTGGTTCGTCGATACTTTGTGAAATTTGGTTGCATATTACGGGGGAAAAAAGAAGAAGTAAACTGCTTGGTTCGATTCAAACAAACAAGATTAATGTGGATTTTTCTTGTTAATTTCCTATATATATATATGAAAAATTATATACATCATACTGTGATCCTATTTTTATCTTATTAAGTAAGATGTGACACAATTATCACTATTAAATAATCATTTATTACATTCTTTTTTATTATATATATATATATATATATATATATTAGATAGGTAAAAAAAAGAAGACATACGTATAAGTTAAGCAAATTAATGTAGTTTGGTGTAATAAGCCGAATTTACTTTAAAATAAAAACATATGTCGCACCACGTCAAGATATTATAAGCACCTGTCTGAAAGTAATTTACTTTTTTAAAATTTCTTTGTTCTCGATCACATAATTCTCACTTCGAGGTAGCTGAATCGTCATGATCACTTTGTCGATGCTGCATGCATGCATGTTTCCTTTGGCTATGATCTAATAAATTGGCTTATTTTTCGGAATTAATGGACCAACAACGTCCTGTATAGTCTGAAGGGTAATTTAACTCTGAGTAAAGAGACGGATCGATGACGGTAGGTAGCTCTACACGTAGCTGCATTAATCTTTGTCTAGTGGCCGAAGTATATCTTTGGGACCAACCCAGCTAACTTTCTATATATTGGCTTTTGCTTATCTGCATGCATTTTCTAATTTCTCTGAAAAATAATTTCTTTGGTCCATATTTGCTTGAAGGGTCAAGGTCGAGGGTCCTCGATGTGTTTAATTGGCAGTGGCAGATCATTAAGGACAGCCCCCACCCCAAAAACAGAAAGTTTAAATCAAGATATTTTTCAGGAAGAAAAATTACTGCATAGCTTTTTTTCATGTTATTTTTTTTATCAAATTTTCCTTTAGAAATTATAAAAGACCATTTATAAAGTACGTAGTTGATTTATTTTATGAAAAACATTTTTCAATTCTTCCTTAACTAAGCCCCCTTTAATATTTTCTTTAATCTCTAGCTTCTACTTTATCATTTCTATGTTTTGATTTTTCAATTTTCCCTTCAACATTTTCTATAATTTTATTTGTTCTCTCACTTGATCACAACATGCATCCATAACTTCGAAACTTGATCACAACATGCATCCACAACTTTGAAAAACCAGTTATGTTGAGTAATATTGCCAGATACAGTTATGAGTTATGCAAGTGCCGCACACTACTTATTTTTAAAAAAAGTGAGGTCCATCATTAAAAAGTTAATTTTTTCATGTACGTTTCACATTTACTAATTTTTTCAAAATGAATGCACGGCGTTTACGCACTCTATAACTACAAATATAATTTATCTTCCCTAAATTATTTTAAAGAACAAACAGTAAAATGGATTAAAGAAAAAAAAATTTGTATGAAAAAAAAAACAACCCTTCTCCCCCTCGGATTGATTAAGCCTGGCTGATCTGGCCACCTTTGCCGGCCATCCTCACATCCTTTTTGTCAGATTAGCGACATAGGGCTGGATTCAAGCCAGCCCATCTTTGGTCCCCTGGATAGATCGGCCTTTCATGCAAGGCATGTGATTCAGTATTCTCTGTTTGTGCAGAAATTCCAAAAGGAAGTGACATCCTCGATGCATACCAAGTACTCAAAGCTGTATGTTATTGGAAACCTCCTCCACCACACATCTTAAGTTAAATGTGGATGATCACACATCTTAAGTTAAATGTGGATGATGCTTTGTTTTTTTATCAAAGGAAAGTTGGAGTTGGTGGTGTTCATAGAAATGAATAAGGTGAAGTTATTATGGGTGCTAGCAAAGTGGAAAATGAAGTGACAAATCTTGAAGTTATTAAAGCTCTAGCTATGTTTCGGGAGTTACAATTTTGTGTTAATTAGGGTATCTCCAATTTAATCCTAGAAAGTGATTGCTTGATGTTGATTAATGAGCTTCAATTCTTTGGAGATTCTTTCTTATCTCTTAGAATTTTATTAAGAAAAATACGGAGATTTATGAAAGATTTTAATGAATGTTCAGTGCTAAATGTTCACAGAATGGACAATGAGGCAGCATATAGATTAGCAAGATATATTTGGAAAGTGGAGAATATTAAGATCTTTGGTGGGATAATGTCCCAATAGTTGTATCTCGGACTATTTGGTTTGATAAGAACAATTTATAATCTCTTTGATTCAATAAAATTATGTTTTTCTAAAATATATATATATATTTATAATTAGTATGAAAATTCTGATAGTGACACCCATGTGCTATGCCCGATTTGGATTCAGGACGGTATGCATTTTTTTTTTTTTAGCAATAGCTTCCTTATGTGTTTAATGAAATTCGCTTAAATTGAATTTTAAATATGTTTAGATATTAAATTAAATTTATAAGAAGTTACTTTATTTTTTTAATCTTTTTCGCCTGCAGGTCGGCAGGTCAGGACTTCATTAGCTCATTTCATCAGTTTTGCTCACGTCACATCTCACATCACCGTCCAGCTTCTGACAATAAAAAACAAAAGCAAAAAAATGATGAAATTCCTTTATATTAATATTCAAAGGAAAATAGTAGTGGTCCCGTCCCACGAGTTTACTTTTAATTCTGACCGTTTATATTTAATTTTTTTGAATTTATTTTTATTTGATGATTAAAAAAATAATTTTTAATATATTAATATATTTTTAATTTTCTAAATATTTAAAAATATTTACAAAAAAAATTAAAACGTAAAATTTGTACTAATAGACATACCCAACTGTCAAAGCTGAACGTTACACTAGCACTACTCATATTCAAATCGATCTTATTTCTACTCTGCTTAAAATACCCTTCGATTTTGTCCTCTTCGCATCTCTGCCGACAACTAGTGACTCAAACTCTCTCTTCTGCTTTCTATTTCTTGTTGAGAAATAAAACTAACACAAAAATTAATAATTTAATTAAGAATAATATTATATACAGTTGTAAAGTTTATAAACACTGCACAATCATTTTGTAAAATAGTAAGATTTATTATTAAAAAATTAATTATTTTTTCATATAAATCTCGCATTTGCTTATTTCTTTTAAAAAGATTGTACAATACTTACAGACTCTAGATACAAATATCATTTAGCTTTAATCAAATGTTGGGACAGAAGATAGATATTGGGGCTGCAATATTTGAATAATTAATTATAAAAATAAAATTATAAAAAAAAAAGAGTTTAAGCCCATTTATTTACATCGAATCTTAAGAGAAAGTGTGTAGACGGAATAAATGCTCAAACTGACAGCAAATTCTGAAGTGAAGGCAAGCGTAAAGAGGGGAAAGAAATTAAAAAAATAAACGGATAGTAGACCAGTAGTACAGCGTAGTAAGATTATAATTTTTCAATGAAGTTTTGAATTGAGTGATATTTAATAATTTGGTAATTGTGTGTTTAGATGTGATAGGTCTAAAACAAAATCCAACTGAAATGATCGAGCTGAGCTATTCAAGGATCAAAACAAAACCTAAGTTAAAAAACTAGGAAATATCTTTTCTAATAAAAAAAAAATACTTTTCTATGGAAATTTTAGTCAACTGAAAAAACAAAAAAACAAAAAGCAAAACCACCTGGCCTTGGGGTGGCTGGGTTCTAGCCACCATCCCGTGGTCACGATGTTTAGGCCACCCTCTAACGTCCGAATTTCGACAGCCACATGGGTGGCCGAGACATGGCAATCCAATGCATGGTGACGACCATGGCCACCACACGGGTGGCCTTGTCCGGGCACCTCCATTGAGACATAGGACAGGAGGTGTTCCATCAAAATCTCTTATTAATTATATATTAGCACTACCACATGAACCTCGTCTAAAAGGCTATAAAAATATATTCTTAGTAGGTACGTCGGGTTCTACCACTTTCACTAAAA
Source organism: Juglans regia (assembly GCF_001411555.2). Lineage (NCBI taxonomy): Eukaryota > Viridiplantae > Streptophyta > Magnoliopsida > Fagales > Juglandaceae > Juglans > Juglans regia. The sequence continues at coordinate 20,703,326 of NC_049914.1, read as the reverse complement.
AATTTCTCCCTACTCCTGAGAATTTTAATACACTTACATGCTTATAAAAAGAAATAACATATAAAATGGTCATTTAAAAAAGAAACCACAACATAACAAAAATAATAAATAAATAAAATCCAATTTTACTTTTTAAAAATAACTTGGACTTGCACGAAAAGAGGAGATGGAGGGCCCTCCCACAAAGGCCACCTTTGCGGGCCACCCAACCCTTCATATTTTGTAAGGGGATATTGTTTTCATTAGGGGTGGACAGGTGTGCCCCTGTCTCGCCCCTCGCCCTTTATGGGTGGGAGATAGTTTAGATTTTAGATTCATCTCTCGTGGTTGGGTGCCCCTGTCCGGATGTCGGAAATCTTATTGGTCTCCACGGCTGTCTGCCCCACCATGGCCACTGCCACCAATGATGAAAAACAACCGGAAAAGTAAAAAATAAAAATAAAAAAAATAACAAATTTATAGATCTATCTCTAAAATCTTCAAATCTATCATCTAACAACAAATTCAAGAAATTAAGTGTGTATATTTGGGCCAAGCAGATGGGGTAAACTCTGGGCAGACCTGGCCCAACACAGGTCCCGTCCACAGCCAAAAGTTTATGGGCACCAGCCTGCACGCCCCCCATTTGCAGACAGGGTGGGCGGGGGGTGGAGCCCCGCCTCCACCCTAGTTTTCATTGCAAGTAAGTAGTCTTAGTTACAAAGAGTGTTGTTATGTTAAAAATGACATATATATATATATATAATTTGTTCATGTTAATTTTATTCAGAGATGAGGAAAGCTCGAGTTTATTACCAAGTTATATTTTACGTTCACAAGAATTCAATTATTTATCGAATGAGTTGGGCATATTCACAAACTAGTTAATACTAATCATATATACTATTTATATTAATCTTATAACTTTATTTGCAATTTTTGACAAACCAAGATTGAGTTTTTACAAGTATTTGTATTATTAATATAATTTGCTCTCATCCTTTTACATACTTGAGATATTTTTATTGCAAATATAGATTTTGTTTACGGTAAAATATAGGAGTTTTGCTACACAATCTCCACCACATTTAGCACTCTACATTTTTTTTTAAATTTTTAAATTTTTTAATACTTTTTTAAAATTTTTTTTGAGTTTATTCTTTTTAAATTATTTCAAATTTTCTATTTATTATTCATATAATAAATATTTGATAAAAGAAAAAAATAATAAAAAAAAATATGTAGAGTGTGGAGTGTTAGGAGGTTGTAAAGATTTATTGAAAACATGGTGAATACAAAATCATATTGGACTGATTGCACGAGTTTATAAGACTCGATTCAAGAGTTTTTTATTTTACAAATTATTTCGTTTAATAATTAATCAAAATTTTATATTTATAAACAACTCATTATATAAACAAAGTATATCTTGAATTTGATGGAACAATCTTAATTCACGTCCGACAATCGAAATACAAGTTCAGATTTTACCTTTCGTGGGCCACGTACGGTTCTCGCTCATTATAAGGCCGTGGACCAACTTTAGAGTCATGGTCCAAAAAATAAAGCAGACGATTCAGTGAAAATGTCCAAAACTGCACTGAACTTAACGTTATGGATGTAATGGGTCCGGTACGATCGATTTTGGACAACTATTTTGGATCGGATTAATTTTTTTGGACTATCAAAGATTCAAAAGTCCGGACCGCTTTGTTTCTGTCCGATCGGTCCGTTTGGATTCAAGTCTTTTTTCTTTTTAGTTTTCCAGTTTTTGAAAAAAATATATATAAAAATGAAAAAAAGAATAAAGTAATGACTTAATTTAAGTTGTCTAAATAAGTATACACTTAACTAATTAAGTATTTTAATAAATAAAATAAATTAATAATGTTAATAGTCGGTGTATTATTCTTACATATATATTTTATACTTTATAGTCCTTTTACTTTGACATATTCTCTTTTGTATAAGTGTATTTTCTACTATTTGTATAAGTTTAATGCTAATTGCTTTTTGTACCTAGTACAAATAGGGATTGTATTATTATTTTCAATTCATTTCATTCAGTCTGTACATTTTACAGAAATAATATTTTTCCTTTTCCCTTAGATTTCAAGACTCTTTTTCTCCCCTTAGGGCTCTGCTCTTTCATCTCCTCTCTAGGGTTTCATTCTTTACATGGTATAGACGTTTTGCTTTTATGGCGCCGAGTCACAAGTCCGTCTCTAAGGATTTTGAGAGTCCTTTCTTTCTCCATCCTAGCGATAGCCCTGGCATTCTTCTGGTCACTCTGCCACTCATCAGCGACAACTACCATACCTGGTGCCATTCCATGGCTATGGCCTTATCTGTGAAGAATAAGCTCAGTTTTGTTGATGGTTCCATCATCGAACCCTCCAACTCAAATGATCTTTTTTTCTCTCTCCATGGCTTTGTTGCAACAATATGGTAATATCTTGGCTTTTAAACTTTGTTACTCCGATATCTCTGCTAGTATTTTGTATATTACTACTGCACATGAGATCTGGTTAGATTTGAAAGAACGTTTTTATTTTTTTATTTTTTTAAAGAGTTAGGGTTACCTGTCCAATAGTGGCCCCTCCCCATTTTTATTAATAACCCTCACTTGTGGCAGAGGAAAATCGTGGTTACAATTCAAGCATCTGGGGTACAAACTCAACCCAACATGCCAAAAGAAAACGAAACCAGAAGAAATAAAAACAAGAAACAAACAAAACCTCAAGCATAAGACAAAACAAAACTAAATAATACGAAGCGAAGGCATCCCGAAGTAGTCCATGCAAATGAGGCCACGCAAAACTCGGGGAGTCTCCATCGAGTGGGAAAAAACTGAATCACTACTAGAAGCCCCATGCTTGGCTAATCAATCTGCAACTTTATTTTCCTCTCGAAAAACATGGTGAATTGAACAAGTCATGGAACTCTTAATGGCAAGAACTTCTTCCTAAAAATCCTCTAGATACCATAGCCCACATCTTTTACTTCTCCACCAAAAAATAAGAGTCATAGAATCAAGTTCAATTTCCACATAATTGAGGGATAGAGACTTACAAACTTCAAGCCCATGAAGGAGAGCTGAAAGCTCTGCTTGAATATTAGAACCTATACCAATAAATGCAGAAAAAATATGAATTAACTTACCATGATCGTTTCTAATAATCCCACCTACGCCCGAGGCCCCGGGGTTACCCAAACTGCTACCATCTGTGTTTAGTTTAACCCAACCCACCGGAGGCCGTTGCCAAATAATAGCTTTGCAACGCCAAACGAGAGGGAAACTAGGCTGGACCTGCAAACTCTCAAGTACCTGCAAATCAAAATCAAAGATGTGAGAACTAGCATGCATATCACGACAAATAAGATTAATCCACCGATGAACAGAATGAATGATGTCAGAGGCGGTTTCAAAGTGACCCTCCATACGTATGAGATCCCACATTGCTTGGGAAGGAGAAGTTCTTGCTCTTTATAAGGTTCTAATGGGGCTCTAATTGTATCATTGACTAGTCCTTTTGGAGTATAGGCCATGTGGTTTGGGCCTTCCATTGGGGCGTTACAACTTCCTTATATGCCTATGAGAGAAACTTATGCTTCCAATTGCTAAGTCTATGCCACACACAATCAGCTATGTATTTGAAAGACTTGTCACGAGATCTTCCAATTAAAGCAGGCACTCCAAGATACATTTCAAAGTTGTGAGATGTTTGTATTCCAACAATAGTTAGGATAAAGTTTCTTATCTCTTGATTGGTGTTTTTATTGAAAAACATTGTTGTTTTCTCCCAGATGAGTTGTTGCGCCGAAGCTCTTTCATACAACTCTAGTAATCCTTGCAATCTACTCCACTCGAGGGAATTGGCTTTGATGACAAGTATAATATCATCTGCAAAAAAAAAAAAAAAAAGAAAAAAGAAAAAGAAAAAAAGAAGAAAATAAAAGTGAAACCCAAAACACCCCTCTAGCTAGCAATTGGAACCCCATGGAGGCATTTTTTGCACTCAACATGTTTAATCAATCCACTTCGAACTTCTAAATACAAGAGAAGATATGGACTTAGCGGATCTCCTTGTCTTATACCCCTACCAGGTTTGAATTTTTCCTGAGGTTCTCCATTCACCAGAATTGAGTAAGATATAGATGTTATACATTCCATAATGGGAGAAGTCCATATATCATTGAAGCCCATTTTCTTCATTACCAATTTCAGAAAACCTCATTCAATCCGATCATACGCTTTACTCGTATATAATTTTACAACCATATAAACCCTCTTTACCATGGAACTTACAATGCATAATATTCAATGTCTCATAGGTAGCAATAATATTGTCAGATTTATTCTCTCGTCATTTAGGGACTAGAACAGAATATTTGTAATATGTGCTTCCTATAGGTATTGAATTCACATAGTAGGAATCTTAAAATAAAATTTTAGATTCACTTCACTTACAGATCCAAGTTGGGGTTGTTGATCTGATTGACAAAGGAAAAGCGGTGTTAATAGAGGTATAGATCCATTTTTTTGACACTAATTGAGTTGCCTTTAAATAACCATTAATCGCATATTTGATGGAACTGTTTCAAGAATGAGTTAAATAGTTCATTCTCATAGAAGAATTGGCTAGCATTTATGATGTTTTTAGGCGCAAAGTACTTTGAGCACATTATTGTTGCTTTTACCATTTTGGTACAAAAAGCGTATGAATGTTGCTGGTACTTTTTGTATGTGGCCTAAACTAACTATTTATTCAAAGATACACAATATATCTAGTCATTATTATTAACGATCTATTGAACAAAATAAGTTCTTTGAACATTGTTGACAATTCTAGAAAAGTGTCATATTAAGAGAGATGACGATTGGTTGTTTTAGATTATTAATTATCACCTTGAGTGGCTTTCCATATACTATGAGGTAGTGAACATGAGCTTTTGAAAATATCTCAGACTTCATGTCTCGTGAGACTGTTTACAAAAAAAAAAAATAGTTTTTAGGAGCTTTTGTAAAAAATCCATAGGCGATTAATGAGATGATGAATAACAAAGAATCTATATTTTGAATTGAGATACTCATACTATTTTGTATTTCCATTATGGTTTACTCATGTGAGTTAGAGGTTGGGGTCTCACTCTGGGGTTAATATGGCTTATTTGATTGAGTGAATTTATGATGCAATTTGGATAAGTCATTAAAAGTAATGACTACATTATTGTGATTGTCCTTGGGAGCAAAGGTTTTAATTTCTTTACTCTTAATGAAAAACAAAGGTTGGTTATCTCACATGTTGTTGTTGAAATACAAGAGATTCATTTTGAAATCTTGAAGTCGCATATTAAAACTTGCTGAATGATATTTATGGTCAACTTTTGGATTCTCAAAAGTCGCAGTTGGACTCGCTGACTATAATCTAAGGTTCATGTTGTGAGTTTGACCTAAATGTAGTTGCGATGAGTCGCTGGCTTCATGGTTGTACAAAGGCTTTTTATTTTTAAAAGCTGGGTCCCTTGGTTAGCGCATGCTTTTTAGAAAGTTACTACATATGAAATTGCACATGGAGAGAAATGATCATTAAACACCAATAAAGACTTTTGATTTAATCATTTCTAGTTGACCATGTGATTTCTCTCCTTCATGTTATTGCTCGTTGTGCACATGATAATGATGTGTTCTATGATCACGTGGTTTGGCTGGGAGCATTTAATTAGCAAACATATTCACCATGAATTTGGGGTTATGATGAAAAAGGTATGTAGACAGGCTTAAATTGACACACTCACACGAACAATCGTCTCTAACTCTTAGATAGCAAGCGAAGATGAGACATTTAGTCCATTGATGCTTATGTAGTATGTAGAGATGGTTGACACAAATATATATGTCACCTTAGCTAGGCTAAGAAGAGGTCTTTGTTACTTGTTAAGACTGTATAGTGATAGCCCACAATCCATGTAGCATGTGTTTAGTCAGATGCAAGATCCTCTTTGTCGCTCTAGATTGCGAGCAATTGAAGGGAGTTGGGTTAGGCAATTGGAAAATGACTAGACTAAGATCTATATTGTATACTGAGTTTAGACATATGTTTTGTTTTGGAAAGAGAACTTTATAGTCGCGTGTATTTCATACTACATATGCTTTTACATCTAACAACAGAGATGAGTAAATGGATCTCTGCTTCCTCATCGTGTTAGTCCTGTAGGTCATAATTGATGACCTTAGATGACCTTTGACCATGTCACAAGGTTGAAGTTTTAGTGTCTGCTACTTTGGCATGTTGTCTATGACCATGGATGATACGGTCTAGAAAGACATTGCTGGGAAAACAACTGGACTAAAAATGAATTATATGAGGATGAAGAGAAGACTATTTGGTAACACATCAATATTGTGTTTGTAGTCACTGCTAGAAAGTTATGTTGCTTCTCAAAAGTTGCGACATAGCTATGGGTAAATCATGTTTTATAAAGATTAAGTGTTGCTTTGAGTCATTCGGACATGAGAGGGATTAGAGATGCTTAGTTATATGTGACCAAATGACTTGGGGCATAAAGAGACACGTTTAGAGATATTTCTATGTCGGTATTCTCTATTAAGCCACTTCAAGAGTCTTGATGGTTGGCCTTTAAGGCTAGCCGAGGGTTATAGTTAGAGGGGCTATATAAATAGCCCCTCTCCCTTTGGATGAGGTACTTTTATGCACAAGTAGAAAATCATTGTATTTAAACTATAGTTCTCTCACGTTCTGGTATTTAGGTAGTGGAATGGATGAATGTTGTTTTGGTCTTACCATGTAGCACACTCCACTATCGACAATGATGATTTCGATTGTGCAGCAACGATGAGAGATCCGTGCAACAACCACATCAGATCTGAGATTTCCCACTCGAGGTAATATCGCTTCCATGGTACTCTAATTATATAACAAGAATGAACTTCAATATCAATTTTTGGGTGGGATGCAGATACCCATGTTGACATAGAGGTTGAGGTCGTGCAGATGGGTGGGACAATAGATGACATTGAGATGAAGATATCTCTCAAGGAAAGGAAGACTAATATAGCATCTACGGAAGAAGGTAGACGCATTAGAGTATGCCGAGATAGAAATTGAAATAATCGATTCGACTAGTTTTTTAGTTATTTCTTGATGATCCTTAATGTCAACAACAAACAAAATCCCCATTTTTAATGTGAGCTCTAAGCCATAGTCCCAGTTGTTGAGCTATAGGATTGTTACCCAGGTACACCCTTCTAGCACCCCGTCCCTGGAATGGGAGGGGGGAGGCTTTGCCCCTCATACTCTAGCGTCACCCCTCGTGGGTGGGGGCACCCATAACCTTGCTCCACCCCCATGCCCACCAGAAAAAAAAAACCACTATCTGGTATCCTAAATTCATAATCAACCACCAACCAGACAAAATGTGAAAAACCATCGACCATGTATCAATGAATACAACCACTAAACCAGTGAAAAAAACCCAACTAGAGAGTGTGTGTGTGTGTGTGTGTGAGAGACAGAGAGAGAGAGAGAGATACCGTTTGTGGTCGACAGAGAGTGGGAGAGAGAGACCACAATGACAACGGTGACCGAGTGGGGAGGACGACGACGCCATAAAACAAGTAGCATAGAAACTGAGAGAGGAGAGAGAGAGAGAGAGTGAGAGAGATGCGAGGACTCGAGGGACTGAGGAATGGGTGAGGGCAATTCTATTCAGAACCCTATATCAAAATGATGTCATATTGGGACTTTTCCCCAAAATTTCGTCATTTTATTAAAGGAAATGATTTTTTTAATATATATATATACACATTAAGAGGATGAACAAGCCCCAATGCAAGCAGGTTAAAGCCCAGCTCAAGCCCCTTCCCTCAGTCTATGCTCATGTGTTGGCGGGGCCCCGCAACCTCATATAAGGACTAGGGTCGCCTGGTTGCCCAAGCAGGGCAGCCAGTGGAGGGTGGATTCCAAGAAAATTGATTGGAATTTTCAAATTGATTGTGGGTTCAAGGGATTCCATTCTTGAGGATTCATATTATTTGGTATCAGAGCCAGGTTTCCAATCAGGTCTGATTCTATCTGTTATTTCTTGCATATTTAATTATAGGACTTCATTGTTCTACGATTACCAAAAAAAAAAAAAAAAAAGAGGTGGCTGCCGAATTTCTTCACTATTGTTAGGGCTGCCGAATTTTATTGTTGTAGGGTTTGTGTTGGCCGAAATCTCTTGTTTTAGGGGCAGCCGTATATCACTTCTCCTAGGGTTTTTGAGTTATTGTTAGGGTTTTGTCAATTGCTTATTATTTTGATTGTGATCAAATCAGTTGCTGAAAAGAAAAGAAAAAAAAAATTCGTCTAGTAAAAAAAAAAATTTTAAATTTTTTTTGAGCCTTATCATCAAAGGGGCTGCATACATCATTCTAGTTGGTATCTTGTCTTATAGTTACTCTTTCATTTGTATAATTTTCTTGATTCTTGTATCATTTTTTATTCCTTCCGTGTTTCTCTTGTTCTTGTTTCTTGGACCTAATTACTATTTGGGATAAAACAAGGTTGCATTGTCTTGATTGAGTTCAATTAGTTCTTAAAGAACTTGAGTGGGAAAACTCTTGAGGTAAAAAGTAAGAGAGTATAAGACTATTATCAGATAAAAAACCAATTAAGAGTGAAACACGAGTGGAGTGCCATTACTTGAGTGTAAACACGTAAGGGAGTGTGTGAGATTTTTTTTTTACCACTAACATTCTTTTGTGCATCACATTACAATGTCTCACCGGAGTGGCTCATCACCAAGGAGGGCATATAATTCATCCTTTGTGTTGCAAGCCATGCAACAATAGTTTGAGCGGTTGAACTTTGTGTTGGGTGAAGTAAGGGATAGGATGAAGAGTCTAGACCCGTTGAGAACTCGTTCCAAGAACCTAAATTATATTAAAATCTAGACCCGTTGAAAAACCCGTCTCAAGAACCCAAATTACAAGGAGGAAAGCCACAAAGGTTGTGATTTATCTTTGAAAAGTTCAAAAGTTCAATCAAGAATAAGAAGAGTAAATTCAACTCACAATGAAAATTCAATATTGTCTAACTTTTAAAATGAGACTAAAAAGAGTATTTAAACCAAAACCTAATTAAAAACCCTAGCCAAAATAAAGTCATTTCTCCTAAAAATACCCCTGAATGAATAGTGCCGCGCTACAATAATTCAGCTACAGTAACTTCTTGAAACTCTAGTTCCTATAAAGTAACTTTCCAAATAAGTATTTGGCCACAATACAAGGCCTTCCCAAAATCCTAGTTCATAAGAAATAAGACATATGTGGGCCAAGCATCCTCAAGCCCACTTATTCTAAACTAATAAAATATATCCTTTAACAATTTGAAAGCCTTGAATAATAATAGGCCCAAACAATAACTCTAAGTAATGTCTTCCAGAGCTTGTATTGAGAAACTGGTTCTCCTTCTTTCAAGCCCATCTTGAGTATTGGGCTCTTGCTAGCTTCATCCCAAGTGGATTGCATCAATCCTTGCATTGCTTCCTTGATCTTCTTGGCTCTTGATCTTGTAATTGGTACATCTGGAACTTGCAAAGGATCTTTAAAACTAGGCCCACCTTGGTTCCCATCATTCCCCCTCTCCTCAAAAGGATTCGACTTCGAATCTTCACCTACATCAAAAGGAGAAAGATTAGAAACATTGAATGTAGCAGAAACATTATACTCACCTGGAAGGTCCACTTTATATGCATTGTTATTAATTTTCTCGAGAATTTGGAAAGGTCATTCTCCTCGAGGATGCAAACCCAATCTAAATCTCCTGGTTCAAAGATGACACGCCTTCGCCCTTTATTGGCTTGGGAAGCAGCCCTTTCATTCTTTTGGACAATTTGAAGTCATACCCTCTCATGAAGTGACTTCACCAACTCCGCATTCTTTTGTCCATCCAAGCTACTCCTACCATTAACAGGTAAATGCATCAAATCTAAAGGAGTAAGTGGATTAAAACCATAAACAATTTCAAAAGGAGAATATGAGTATGCATGGCCTTATTATATGCAAATTCTATAAATGGCAAACAATCCTCCCAGGTTTTTAAATTCTTATGAACAACAGTGCGTAAAAGCTGAGTTAAAGTCCTATTAATTACTTCAGTCTGACTATCAGTCTGCTGGTAACAAGTAGTGGAAAATAAGAGCTTAGTACCTAATTTCCCCCACAACACCTTCCAAAAGTAGTTAAGGGATTTAACATCCCTATCAGAAACAATATTGCTGGGCACACCATGGAGTCACACTATCTCCCTGAAAAACAAGTCAGCTATGTTTGTGGCATCATCTGTTTTATGGCATGGAATGAAATGTATCATCTTACTAAATCTATCCACAACCACAAAAATAGAATTTCTACCCCAAAACAAAATCCATAGATATGTCTACCCATGGCTCATTAGGAACGGGTAAGGATGTATACAACCCATGTGACAGAACTTTAGATTTGGCCTTTCTACATGTAATGCACCTGCCACAAATGCGATTGACATCTCTCTTCATCTTAGGCCAGGAGAAATGTTCATGCAAAATGTCTAAAATTTTCTTGACACCAAAGGTCCCATTAATCCCCCACCATGTGCCTTACGCACCAATAACTCAAGTATAGAACAACTTGGCACACAAAGTTTGCTTTCTTTAAACAAATAACCATCATGTTTGTAAGACTTACTGAATGCCACCTTATCACGTGCCTTATACACATCAAAAAAGTCAGCGTCATCGGCATACATGTATTTCACATATTCAAACCCAAGCATTTTAGCACTCATAGAAGTAAGAAGTACATACCTCCAGGATAAAGCATTAGCAACAATGTTCTCCTTACCTTGCTTGTAATGGATGACATATGGAAAGGTCTCAATGTATTCCATTCATCTAGCATGCCTTTTATTCAACTTACCTTGACCCTTGAGATGCTTCAATGATTCATGATTGGTGTGGATCATAAATTCCCTAGGCCATAGGTAGTGCTACCAAGTCTCTAATGCACGAATAAGAGCATAAAACTATTTGTCATAAGTATAACACTTCATGGACGCCCCAATTAGCTTCTCACTGAAGAAGGCTTTGGGCTGCCTATTCCGAATCAAAACGGCTCCAATCCCTATTCCTGAGGCATCACATTCAATCTTAAAAGTTTTGTTAAAATCAGGTAATGCTAACACAGGTGCAGAGTACAACCTTTCTTTAATAGTGGCAAAAGCATTCTCTTTATCAGCCCCCAATGAAACCCAACATTATTTTTAATTACCTTAGTGAGTGGTGCAACCATGGTGCTAAAGTCTTTAACAAAATGCCAATAAAAGCTAGCTAAGACATGAAAGGTTCTTACCTCAGTATGCTCTTTGGTGTTGGCCACTCCTTGATGGCCTTGACTTTCTCTTCATCCACCTCAATACCTTTTGTACTAACAACATAACCAAGAAAAACAACTTTGTCCATGCAAAATGTACATTTCTTAAAATTAGCATACAACTTTTCACATCTCAACATATCAAACACATATCTCAAATGCTCAATATGTTCATTTAAGTCCTTGTTGTACACTAGGATATCATCAAAGTACACAACCACAAACTTGCCTATGAATGCACGTAGGACATGGTTCATTAATCTCATGAAAGTACTATGCGCATTTGTAAGTCTAAATGGCATAACCAACCATTCATAAAGCCCATACTTAGTCTTAAAAGTAGTTTTCCATTCATCACCCTCTTTCGTTCTAATTTGATGGTACCCACTTTTAAGATCAATTTTACTGAAAATACATGAGCCATGCAATACATCAAGCATATCATCTAATCTAGGAATGGGATGACGATACTTTATTGTGATATTGTTGATCGCATGGCAATCAACGCACATCTTCCACGTCCGATCCTTCTTTGGCAATAGTAGCACTGGTACTGCACATGGGCTCATGCTCTCCCTCGTGTACCCCTTGCTCATCAAATCTTCAACTTGCCTCTGAAGCTCTTTTGTCTCCTCTGAATTACTCCTATAGGCTGGTCGGTATGGAATATCAGCTCTGGACACAAAATCAATCTGGTGCTCAATGCCTCTAATGGGTGGCAACTCATTAGGCATCTCTTTTGGGAATACATCCTCAAACTCCTACAACAAAGAAACAACCAAACTAGGAAGAAACTGGTTAGTTTCATCAAGATTAAGATAAGACTCTTTATAGACAAGAAAAACCATAGGGCGATTTGCGAAGAAAGCCTTCTTAACCTCACTCTCTCTTGCATAAAAACTCACTCTTGTCTTTCATTTTCTCTCTGTAGACTCTCTTTATTTTTAGTCTCGTGGCTTCACTCTTTTTTCTTTACTCTCAGCCACCTCTCTACTTTATTTTTCACTTTTTTTTTTTTTGTTCAATCTCTTTTTCACTCTTTCGTTTTTTATCACTCTCATTTTCACTCTTTTTTTTTTGAGCAACCTTACTTTTCAGTTTCAGTTGGTCCTCATAGACTTAGCTTGGAACTCGTGGGAATGGAATCCCTTGAATCCACAATCAATTTGAAAACTCACCCAATAAAGCCAAAATCAAGTCAATCGATGGAGAACCTAGACCCATTGAGAACTCGTTTCAAGAACCTATATTATATTAAAATGTAGACCCGTTGAAGAACCTATCTCAAGAACCCAGATTACAAGGAGGAACGTCACAAAGGTTGTGATTTACTTTTGATAAGTTCAAAATTTCAATCAAGAACAAGAGGAGTAAACTCAACTCACAATGAATAAATTCATCAAATTTTATAAACTCTTAAAATGATGCTACAAGAGTATTTAAACCCAAACCTAATTAAAACCCTATCCAAAATAAAGCCACTTCTTTCAAAAATACCCCTAGATGAATAGTGCCACGACTACAGTACCGCGGCTGCAGTAACTCGCTACAATACTTCTTTAAACCCTAGTTCCTAAAAGGTAACTTTCTAAATAAGCCCTCAGCCAAAGTCCAAGGCCTTCCCAAAAAAACCTAATTCTTAAGAAATAAGACATATGTGGGCCAAGTATCCTCAAGCCCATTTATTCTAAATTAATAAAATAAATCATTTAACAAATTGAGAGCCTTTAATAAAAATAGGCCCAAACAATAAATCTAAGTCATGTCTTCCACAACTTGTATCAAGTGGACCAAAACTAGTTCTCATTCTTTCAAGCTCATCTTGAGTATTGAGCTCTTGCTAGCTTCATCTCAAGTGGATTACACTAATCCTTGCATTGCGTCCTTAATCTTCTTGGCTCTTGATCTTGTAATTGGCCCATCTAGAACTTGCAAAAGATCTTTAAGACTAGTCCCACCTTGATTCCCATCACTAAGGTCCAATCGGACTCCTTCCCTGAGTCTATGCTCAAGTGCTGGCGGGGGACCGCACCCCGCATATGACGACTAGGGTCGCCTGGCCGCCCAAGTAGGGCAGCCGGTGGAGAATTTGAGCTCGAACTCCCTAGCATGGAAATAACATCAGCTTGTGAGTCAACGCCACCATTTCTAGCATCGGCTTCTTCATCTACCGAGGATCACGGTAAAAATAAACAAACAAAACCACTCGTCTTCATTGTATATATTTGTAAATGAAAGAAAAGCTTACAGGGATCCAGCCTTGGCAAAGCTTATTACATACAACCTACAGTAAAAGTAGCAGGAAGAGTTCATCTTTAAGTAGATTTGTTTAGAAGAGTAAAATTTTCAAGTATAGAAGTTAGGAAATCCTTGAATTATAGGATTCGGAAAATTTGTACTTGACAGTTTTCTTTTAATGAATGTAAGGCGGAAATCTCTTTTAAGAAAATGAAGTTTGAGGAGATAACACATCTACACGAAACAATATTCAACAAGTTGAGGAATCAAGTCTATCACGTCCGCCATATGTTAAGGAGTTCAAGAAGATCTTAACAAAACTAGTTGATGAATTGGAAAAAGGAACTGGATTCATGAAGTATTAAGAACCAAAAAAAAAAAAAACTCTTTACATATTGTTCATCATATAATGCAAGACATTATGTTTGAAGCAATTGATTAGTAAGAGCATGAGATGATAGATCATCTTGTTTTCAAATAACCATCTACCCACAACTCTATAATAATGCACGCTATCCCGTACAAGCTAAAAGCTATCCCATCCATCTGTATAATGAAGTGGACTTTCCTACACTTCTTTTTGTCATTACAAAAAAGAAGTATTTCTTGATTCTGAACTTGAGAATAAACTTTAGTGTGGACATATCTCCTAAGGAGATAACGACCTTGATGGAGTGTGCCCAAATGGAGATGGAAATGGCCAGTGTGGCACTTTCTATAGCTCCATCTTGTTGCTCCTTGATACTTGCAACAATAACTTCAAATATGTCCTTCTACAAATTAAGATTTGTATATTGACTATACATTGCATGAAAATGTGGGCTATCATGAACAAGCTTAAGGCTCTCGCACCTATCTATTAGCGTTGAATGTAGTGTAATGCCCAGTACCCGTTGGGTTAGAGAGTTGCTACCTGTCACCTAAAATCATATATCACATTATAGATATAAACTCAAATTTCTCAATTATACATAGATTCCATTATTTTAAACCAACTACTCCAAAATACCAAGTCATCAAAGCAAAATAAAACTACTGAATAAAATTCTCGTATAATTAAAGTACTCTATTTTTACTTAATCCATCATGCTCACATAGCCCTACCCATGCTTCATATTCTTGATCCTTAGCTAAAACATCCAGAAACATATGAAAATATTGTGGAGATAATGGGTGAGTTATTAACAACTCAGTAAGCAAAGAACATATATTAGTATGTAAATATGATCATTTACAGAGTTTAGAATATAAAACAAAACATCTTTCAGTTTCAGAATTCAGAATTAAAACATGTTATCAAAATATTAGAGTGACGGTTCAAAATATTCATATTCAAAAGTCTTTCGGCATAGCATAACTGAAACATCATTACATCATAAAAGAATTCCATGTTTAGCCCCGTAGTAGGATTGTGCAAACCCCAGCAGCCAACCTAGCAGAAGTAGAGTGTGAAATCTTCCCTTTATTATTCTTGGAGTCTCGAGTGTACACACAGGAAAGACTACGCAGAAAACCACTTTGCTTCTAAAGTGGGTGCACAAAAAATAGAAAAGATGGTACCAACCTAAACAAAGGCCACAATTTTACGCCCATGGTAAGGTCAGAACAACACAGAAACAGAATGTCATGCCAGAGGTTTTCAGAGATCACATCATATCATAAAAGAGTATAGAACAGATTTGGAACACAACATATTTAGATCATCTTCATATAAGCATGCACATTTTTTCATATTCGCTCTTTTTGAATAATTCAGAAACAAAATGCCATAAATAGCTCATGTCTACACCAGTCATAAAAAAATATATTTATCTTCTTATACGAATTTCATGAGTAATGCAGATAAACGACCGATGTTTTACACGTAACATACTTAAGTCCCTAATTAAACATGTATTTTGATATTTATGCCTAGAATATTAAAATAACCTATTTTTTCAAAAAAATCTAAAATTCCCATAATCCTAAATTACCTTCACTTTTCAAATTTATTGATATCCACTTAATTTCTCCGACTAAGACATTAAACTCTAAATTATTTACTATTGAAATCTAACTATAAAAATTTAATACTAGATAATATAATTTAAATCTTAAATTATTTTCCCTAGGAAAAATAAAATTTATAGGTTAACATGAAGTAAAACTAAACCCAACTTAAAATATTAAGCCGAGTCCTACTTAAAATAACATATAGTTTTCTGTAATAAAACTAAGCCCATTATGAAAGTAAGCCCAACGCAAGAGTCAAGCTCATCTTAAAAAATACACAACTAACTTAGGAATAGAAGTATATTTTTTTTTTTTGAAGTAAAAATCTCATCTTCATTTCATTTAACATAGGCAGAGATACATGATGGAATATCCTCCATTGTTACAATCGGATCAGAAAATGAGAGAGAGTTTTTTGCTAATAAGTGAGCTATAGAATTACCATTTCTCCTAACATGAGAAATCTCCCACTTAGCAAAATTTTGAAGTAAAATTTTTGCTTCCTTCATGAACATACTGGTTGTGCTCCAGCCTTCTTTGTCACTCTTAATAGTCATTACCACTTGGAGAGAGTCCCCTTCGAGTATGACTTGTGTGAACCCCAGCTCCAAACCAAACTTTACTGCTTGCAAAACTCCATAAGCCTCAGCCAGCAGGGGATCGGGGAAGAGAGGTGTACTTGTTCTCAGAGTAGAGACAATTTGGCCGGTACTATCCCTAGCCACCACTCCTACACCAATGAGTCCTTGTACTTTGTCTATGGCCCCATCCCAGTTGAGCTTGATCCAGTTCATAGGGGGAGCTTGCCATTCGTTTCTTTGTGGAGTTGGAGCTTGAGAGGTTCTGGATTGTCTTTGTGAAGCTTCCTCATTAAGCAACTCAATAGTATGTCTGGTATCCCTGATTATGGTTGAGGGATGGATATAAGTGTCCTTGAAAGTGAAGGTATTCCTCCTCCACCAAATCTGTCTGGCTACAACTGCAAATTCTTGTACCATCTGTGGTGACATGCTTTTGATAATGGCTTCAAAAAGTTGCAGCATAGAGTCGTGAGGTAGATTGCTTTTCTGTAGTTTTTTAGAACACTCACTCCAAACATCCTTAGCTGATTCACACCTCCACACTGCATGCACTGTGTCTTCCACTTCTGATTTGCAAATTGGACATAATGGATGCTGCACTATCTTCCTCTTGAAAAGGTTTAATCGTGTGGGAAGGGATTCTAGACAGGCTCTCCATAAAAATACCTTATCTCCAGGTGAGACTTTAAGCTTCCAGATCATCCTCCATGTTTCTGTGAATGAGTTGCTGCTCGATGCTTGGTACTTAACTGATAAGGACCTCTGATTTTCCATATAGTAGGCACTTCTGACAGTGAAAGAGCCGTCCTTTGTGCCTTGCCAAATTATTTTGTCACTAGTATTCAGGCTACTGATAGGAGTTCTTAAAATGATATCAGCTTCACTTGGAATAAAGATTTCCTTTACCATCTCTGCTTTCCATTGTTTTGACTCATGATCAATCAGATTGGATACTGTGGCTTTGCTGTCCAGTGCTTTGATAGGGCTAATGCTCTTGCTAGGTGTGTCGTGTGCAATCCATTTATCCCCCCATATGAGTGTTTCCTTGCCAGTTCCAATTCTCCAATATGCCCCAGCTTCCATAAGAGGTCTAGCAGATAAGAGGCTCCTCCAAATGAATGATGGTTTAGATCCTAGCTTTGCTTGCTGAAAACTAGTGTTATGGTAGTATTTGGCTTTCACCACTTTGGCTACCAAAGTCTCGGGTTGCTGAATTAACCTCCAACATTGTTTAGCAAGCAAGGCTTTATTGAAAATTTCCAAGTCCCTAAACCCCATCCCTCCTTCTAACTTAGATTGTCCCATTCTCTTCCATGCCACCCAATGAGTCCTTTTTTCTTTTTCTTGCTGGCCCCACCAGAAGTTATGGAGTACACCATTTATTTCCTTTAGGAGTGAGAGTGGCAGCTTGAATACATTCATAGTATAGGTAGGCAGGGCTTGTAAAACAGCTTTGATGTAGATTTCTTTCCCTGCCTAGGAAAGTGTCTTGACTTTGTGAGAGCTTGTTCTGCTTCTAACCCTATCTACAATGCTCTTGAAAGAATTGTAGCGCCCCTTTCCAACCACAGAAGGCAGTCCCAAATATTTTTCATAAGAGGTTGCAGACCTCATGCCCGCCATTGAAATGATATGCCTTTGAGCTGCCTGATTAGTGTTCTTACTAAACATGATTGAGGTTTTCTCAAGGTTAAGCCTTTGTCCCGAGGCTAACTCATACATTTTTAGTAGACTGAGCACCCTACTCCATTCAAAAGCATTGGCCTTGCAAAATAATAGGCTGTCATCTGCAAAAAATAGGTGAGAGACATTGACTTTCCCTTTAGCTATTGGAATACCATGAATCAGACCCTTTGCTTCTGCTTGATTAATCAAGTTGCTTAGTGCCTCAGCACACAAGATGAAGAGGTAAGGTGAGATGGGGTCCCCCTGTCTAATGCCTCTTGTTGGGTGGATGGTATCTTGGGGTATGCCATTAACCAAGAGGTCATAAGAGACTGTTTCGATGCACTGCATGATAAGGTCCACCCATTTGCTGCAGAAACCCAGCTTTAGCAGGACTGCTCTAAGGAAACTCCATTCAATTCTGTCGTAGGCCTTGCTCATGTCAAGTTTCAATGCCATATATCCCTCCTTCCCTGTCATTTTACATTTCATTGTATGGAGGGCCTCAAAGGCCACTATAATATTGTCAGAGATAAGCCTGTTAGGCACAAAGGCAGACTGGGTATTGGAGATAATGAGTGGCAGCAGTTTTTTGAGCCTATTAGCAATCACTTTAGAAACTAGTTTATAAAGGACATTACACAACGAGATTGGTCTAAATTCAGTCACCTTGGTTGGGGCCCTTTTTTTTGGAATTAGAGTAATGAAGGTCTTGTTTATCTCAGCAATGTTGCCCTTGGAGTTTAGTACCATTAAAATAGCTTCACATACCTGATTGCCTATGATTGACCAATGTTTTTGGAAGAAAACTGCTGGGAAGCCATCTGGTCCTGGTGAACTGAGTCCCTCCATCTGGAAAAGAGCATCCTCCACTTCTTGCTGAGTGTAAGGCCTGGTGAGTGATTCATTTTGTTCAGCTGTGACTCGAGGGGTCATGGATGCTAAACAATCTGTTATGTTCTCTGGATTTGATGATGAGAAAAGTTCCTTGTAATAGCTTTGGAAGAGATCACTAATTTCTTCTTTTGAGGTAATTTCCTGGCCAGAGTCGTCCACCAGCTTATTAATGGCATTAGTTTTCCTTCTTTGGGAAGCACATTGATGAAAAAACTTGGTGTTCCTATCCCCCTCCCTAAGCCATTTTTGTTTTGCCCTTTGCTTCCACCTGAGATGATCTTCCTCAAGTAGTCTATTGATTCCTCGTTGTACTTCCTTAATTGCTCCAGTGAGGTGTCCTCTATTCTGACTCTGTAAGTCACTTAGATGAGCTAACTGAGCCTTCAGCTCTCCCTGTTGCTGTCCTGCCTCTATCTTCCTCCAATTCAACAGTTTCTGTTTGCATTCAGTAAGTCCTTTATTAGTCTTCTCCACTGGGTTTGCTATATGTCTAGTCTGATTCCATGTTTCTTCCACTACCTTGTAACAGTCATCCCTAAGAGCCCAACTAGCCTCAAATCGAAAAGGCTTTTTGGATCTTGATATGACAGCCTGACTCCCATCTAGACATATGAGAAGAGGACAATGATCTGAACTTAATGCTGGTAAAGTAAACACCTTGGAGTTAGGATAGCATTCATTCCAAGTAGAGTTGCAGAAGGCTCTATCTAGCCTCTCTTTAATGAAGGCCCCTCCAGATCTTCCATTAGACCAAGTGAATTTATTTCCAATGAAGCCCATATCACATAATCCACATGCTTCGACAGTTTGCCTAAAGGACTCAATCTGGTTTCGAGGTCTGAGAGGGCCTCCACATTTTTCTCCACAACTGAACACCTCATTAAAGTCCCCAACACATAACCACCCTTCATTATTCAGTGGAGTTAGTTGGCGTAGTAACTGCCAGCTATCCTTCCTTAGTGCAGTATTAGGTGAGCCATAGAAACCCGAAAGTATCCAATCCCTGCCCCCTCCCCATTCTCCCTGGACTATTAGGGAGATATGCATTTGAGAGTATGTATGGACAGTGGCCTCAAAATCCTCCTTCCATAAAAATGCAATCCCTCCACTTAAGCCTCTACTGTCTACTACGAAACTGTTCTCAAAATTCAATTTCTTTTTTATACTTTCCACTTTGAGCCTGTTACACTTCGTTTCCATCAAGAAAACAAAGGATGGGACCTTTTTGTGCACCATCTGATGCAAAGCTTGAACTGTCTGGGGGTTCCCAAGCCCCCGACAGTTCCAGCTTATGCCATTCATTTTGATTGGTGGGGCTGTTTAACAGCCTCCACCATGTCAACATTGAGCAAAGTATGGTTACCTCTGTCATCAGACTTAAACTTTTTGGCCTTATCTTGTTCATCACAGTTTGGGAGATTGCTGGAGTTTCTCTTTGAGAGGCTTGGCAAACCTGTTGAAAGGTTTTCAAAACATAGGTTCCTTGCACGTCTCTTCCATGAGGCTCTAGCCTTAGACTGGTTCAAGGCTTTGACTTGTTCAGTAAAGAAGTTATCCAGGGAGTTTATTTGTGAAGCCAGATCATTTGTCACGACCTGACCCTTTCCAGAATTGGTTGGCTTGCATTCTAGGTGTGTCTGCTTGTCCACTGGATCTATCTTTCTGAAGGTAGTAGGTTCCACAGCTAGCTTAGCACTGGTCCCCTTTAGAGAGTATGTTGAGACAGCTGCTTTACTACATTGCTTTCCCTCACATTCTGTTTCAGGTAACTGATTTGGCTCTGAAAAGTCCACTGAGGCCTGCCCATTGGTCTGAGCAATGCCTTTCCCTTTTTCGTTAAACTGTTCCCTGGTAGGTGCCTGACATTCCCCTTTGACTTCTGTCTTTCCACTTTTCCCTTCCTTCCTGGACCTCCCTTCCTTCCACCTTAAAAGCATTCTGGTAAACATGAATCTGCATACACTATTTGGGAATAGCAAAAATAAAAAGACAATTAAACTTTTGAGACTAACCGAGGAAATCACCCGAGAAGGGCTGTGTGATGAAGGCTGAAGCTATATATGCTTCCAAGCTCAGCTGAGATCAATGGAGGCCAAGCTCTATGTAGTAGAGGGACTATTAGGTTTCATGGGATTGACAAACGGTGGAGAGGAAGAGAGAGAGAGAGAGAGAGTAGCGTGAGAGAAAGATCAGAGCTATTATTCCGAGAAGCAAAGGAGTAGAGGAATAAGGAGGTCTTGGCATGAGCTTACTAAGAGGAAATATGGTGGACCTGAAGTTGTGTGAAGTGCCCATTGGTACTTTCTGTGCAGGTGGAGGCGAGCTGGAGGGGCTAGCATCGTGCAGTGGCTTCCCGAGATGCAGTGGCGGCTGGTTTACATGTAAAAATACTTTGTTTCGGGTGTAGTAGAACAGGGCACTACCGTTGGTTGTTTTCGATGGTTAGGCAACAATGGATCTTGAAAACAGATGTATGATGGTGCTCTTTCGTTTGTTGTAACGATGGTGCAATGTTGTTAGAGATAGTTGTTTTCCAAGTTTGGATTAAGTTGGTGCTACCTGTGGTCATTTTATCCTTCGTTGACTGTGGGTGGTGCACTGTAGTAGGTTGTGATGGTAATTTCATAGCTGCAGACACTGGTATGCCCTGTTTGCTGCGTTTCAAATGGTATCAGCTTCTTGCGGCTTTGTTGTGGATGGGTTGTCTTGCAAGGCAGCGGCTTGCTTCCTTGGGAGACTGTTGTTCTATGGAATAGGGGTTGAGAGAAGGAGCTAGCGGCAGGTACGTGGAGGAGGAGGAGTTTCACTGAAAAACTCAAGTTTGCAGCAACCCTAGAGAAACAAATTTAGGTTTGCATGAATATTCAGATTCTGTGGGTATATATATACACCATGCTGTGAAATCTAGTGGGA
Source organism: Juglans regia (assembly GCF_001411555.2). Lineage (NCBI taxonomy): Eukaryota > Viridiplantae > Streptophyta > Magnoliopsida > Fagales > Juglandaceae > Juglans > Juglans regia. The sequence goes on along the minus strand of NC_049914.1, from coordinate 20,681,645 downwards.
TGGAGACGGGCGTGCATTGGCATGGAGTCAGGACTTGGTTCTCACGAGCTTGGATTTTGGGTGTACGTGGTTTTGACCTTTTTGTGAGTTTTGGACCTCGACTCAACTTCTAAAAATAATCAAACTTGTCCCAGAAATGTTTCGGGCCAATTCCCAAATAAATAGATTCCACTTGGTCCCTAAAATATTAAATGATTTTAATCTAATTATCAACCCCAAAAAAATCCACATCCCGCCAAAATAAATTTTGGACTCGTAGTTTGTCTCAAAATTACTTGTTAAATCTCAAGTGGGCTTTCCATACACATTAACCTAAAAACATTTATAAAGCTCGTGCTTGACTTTGGCTTGGGCTTGGTGCTAGGCCTAGGTGTTATCGGTAGAGATCCCAACCGACCTCGAGATGATAAAAGCTCAAGGAGGAGTTTCTTATGGTTGTGTTGTCACAATAAAGAAGAATCTATTGATTTTGAACTGGATAATGAACTTCAATAGCAATTTCTTGGATTGATGTATGCGGAGCAAATGCTCACGCTGATGCAAAGGTTGTGGTCGAGATCAAGGTTGTGGTCAAGTTGAAGGGGGTGGTGATGAAGGTTGCCAAGCTGAAGATGTTTACAAGAAGATGGAGACCATGATGGTGTATGTCAAGAAGGGTGGACATTTCGCTAGAGATGGCGGTTGAAATGGCAACACAAAACTTTCTATAGCTCAATGTTGATGCTCTTTTTTTTCTAGAACAAACTAAATCACTGTTTTAATGTGAACTCTATATCTAAGCCCCTAATGGTGGGGAAGAGTGAGACTTTGAGTTCAAACTCCCTGACATGGAGATAGCATCGAACTGTTAGTCTAAGCCACCATTGTTGGGAAAAGACAATGCTCGTCTACATGGGGGCAGCACTACCCCCTCTAAAATGATTTCTTCAATGGATATTCGTCAAAGAGAGAAAGCCTAGTTGGTTTTGTAAACATAAAAAAACAACACCCCTCCACTTCCCTATAGATATTTGGTAAAAAGAAAAGCTTCCAAGATCTAGATTTTGGCAGAGTTTATTAATATGGCTTGGAGTTCATCTTTTAGTAGATTTTTCTAGATGTGTACATTTGTCTAGCCTAAAACTTAGGCATTTCTTGAATTCTAGGATTGAGGAAAACTTGTAGTAGACTATTTTTATTGAATTAATGTACAAATAAAATTAAAAAAAAAATAGAGAAATTTGAGGAGACCACACATTTACTTGCAATAACATTGAACACGTTGAAGCCCTATCACATCCTCCAAGTGTGAAGGAGTCTAAGAAGACCTTAACCCTTGGTGTAGAGTATGTGAGAAAACTTGGATTGCCATGCCCAAGAAAGGGAAAAACTCCGAAGATGGTATCGAACTGATAGAGAGAGAAGGGAGAGAATTTAGGGATTGAGAAGAAAAGGAAAAATTCTTGTTAATTGAATTTGTCTCAGTTGCACTGTTACAGTTACATTTACAAGTATTTATATGCTAGTAAAATAAAGTACAAGTGTCTATTTCGTTTTTTTTGTTTTTACAACAATACCCTCTAATAACCTTTTCTATATAATACTCCCCCTCAAGATGGAGTGTACAGATTAATGACACCTATCTTGAGTAAAAGAAGATTAAATTGAGCTGCACCAAGAGGCTTTGTCAAAATATCACTGAGTTTGTGAGAACTAGAGACATGGAGAGGCTTTATGATTCCAACATGTAATTTTTCTTTAACAAGATGACAGTCTGTCTCAATGTGCTTGGTCCTTTCATCAAACAGTGGATTTGCATCAATATGGAGTGCTGTCTGGTTATCACAGAATAAAAGAGCAGGCTTTGGATGAGAACATGTAAATCTTGAAGAAGAGAGATGAGCCAAGCGATCTCACATGTGGCTGATGCCATGGCCCTATATTCAGCTTTTGCTAAGTATTGAGAGACAATCTGTTGTTTCTTAGACTTTCAGAAAATAAGTGCATCACTAAGAAATACCAAATAGCTTGTTACATATCACCTAGAATCAGGGCAACCAACCCAGTCCGAATATGTAAATGCCTTAAGATGTAGACTACTAGTTGCTAGAAATAATAATCCTTGGCCAGGAGCGGATTTTAGATATCTTAAGATGCAATGAACAACATTTAAATGAGGCTGTCGAGGCTTATCCATAAACTGGCTAAGTACTTGAATGGAATGGGCCAAGTCAGGTCTAGTGATAGTTAAGTATATCAAGTGTCCAATAAGTCTTTGATACAAAGAAGCATCTTGTAAGATAGGACCATCTTCTTTGCTAAGTCTCAAATTTTGTTGCATTGGAAATTTGAGAGGTTTTGAGCCAAGGAAGCTAGATTCTTCAAGAATGAGCACTGCATACTTGCACTGGTTGTGAGCAATACCTTTAGCAAATCGAGCTACTTCCAATCCAAGAAAGAATCTTAAGTCTCCAAGATGTTTGATTTTGAACTTTTGATCAAGAAACGACTTCAAATTCAGAATAGAAGGAAGATGGTTTATAACCACTATTATATCATCTAAATAGATCAAAATTATAGTAAAATGACTAGAATCATATAAGGTAAACAATGAATGATCAACTTGAGATTGGATGAAACCATATAGGAAATAAGAATTGAGGAAAGTTTGGAGAACCATTGCGTAGAAGCTTGCTTAAGCCCATATAAAGACTTATTCAGCCTGCACACAGTATGCTCCCCATCTCTAGAAAAACCAAGTGGTATCTCCATATATACATTTTCTTCGAAATCACCATGAAGAAAGGTATTGTTTACATCTAGCTGGAGTAAAAACCAGTTTTGTGAAGCAGCCACTGCCAGAAGGATTCTCACAGTTACAAATGTAGCTACAAGAGAGAAAGTTTCTTGAAAGATCAAGGCCTTCAATTTGTGTGTAACCTTTAGCAACTAATCTTGCTTTATACCTTTCAATACTAACATCAGATTTATACTTAATTCTATACACCCATTTGCAGCCTATAGGTTGTTTTCCATTAGGTAAATTGGTGAGTGTCAGGTATGATTAAGCTCTAAGGCTTTTATTTTAGTAGCCATGGCTTCATGCCAATGAGGATGTTGGACAACTTGTTTAAAAGTTCTAGACTCAAAATTTGTAGAAACAGACAAGACTAATGATTTATAGGAAGGAGATAATTTCTAGTAAGAGAGAAATGAAGAGATAGAATAAGGAACACCAGACTTACCAGTACCTTGATCTGAAGGAGCTGAGATAGTATGAGTAGTAGCTAACTTGCAATGATAATCTTGCAGAGAAGTAGGTGCTTTGCCAGCTATAGAGGACTGCTTAACAACAACAAGGTTAACATTCTCAAGAGAAGAAGGAGGAGGAGGAGAAGAGGAAGAAGAAGGAGAAGAAGAAGAAGAAGACAGATATGAAGAAATATGAATATCATAAATTGGATGAGGTAAAACAATACAATTAGGTAGAATAGAAGTAGAAGGTGAGGATGATTTGAAAAGAAAAATAGTTTACAAAAATACTACATCCCGAGAGACAATTAGACTTTGGCTTTCAAGGTAAAAAACCTTGTAACCTTTTATTCCAAATGGATATTCAAGGAATAGACATTTTCTTGCATGAAGATCAAATTTATGTTTGTTTCTGGAAAGAGTAGAGGCAAAACATAAGCAACCAAAGACTCTCTGATGAGAATACATAGGAACTTTAGAAAAAGAGTTTCATATGGTGATTTGTTGGATAGGAGTGGAGTGGAGGTTCTGTTAATCAAATAAGTTGCTGCTAGAATGCACTCTCCCCAAAATTTCAAAGGAATGTGAGCTTGGAATCTCAAAGGATCTCAGCAGCAACAAGGCCAAGAGCACGATACTTGGATTCACAATTGAAGCGAGAGACTGTGGGTTGCTTTTTAGCACTCCAAGAGACAAGATTTTCACCCAGGTAAATAGAATAGCATGAAGTGGAGGGATGGGTGTTCAGACAGCCTGCCCAATCAACATTGGAGTAAGCAACAATACCAGTGAAGGATGAGGTAGTCATCGTCAAGTCAAAATGAAGTGTTCCTTTGACATAACGAATGATATGTTCGACAACTTGAAAATGGTCGTTGGTGGGTGCATGCAAATATTGGCTGACAGAATTAACAGAATGAGTAATGTCAGGCCGAGTGATAGTCAAATATTGCAATGCTCTGACAAGAGAGCGGTGGAGTGTGACATCGACAAAGGAGGAGACATCAGAAGAAATTCGCTGAGCCACGACTATAAGGGTAGCAACCGGTTTGCAATAAAGGAGTTGGGTCCGGACAAAAATATCTCGAGCATACTTTGTCTGACTGAGGAAAAAACCATCAGAAGTAGGAGTCACTTCGAGACCAAGGAAGTAGCTAGGTGAGCCCAAATCTTTGGTAGCAAACTCGGAGTGAAGTAGAAAGATAAATCATAACTTTTGGCTTTCGGAACAAGATCAAGGAATGAGGGTAGTGGCGTGAGAGCCATTTGTGTGGAAGGGAAGCTCGAAAACTCAGTGCCGAGACTGCGTAAGAACCAATGGGATTTGTCGACATCATCGACTGGTCGTCCGATAGCCATTAGTTGATCACAGAGAGGTTTGAAGGCCCAAGAATAGTCAGCAACAGATATAGTTCCTTTCTTCATCAAGTGAAGCCTATCTTTTAGCCGTATCTCTCGAGTTTTGGAGGGGTGGCTGAAAGGACGTTCCAGCGCAACCCAGACATCTTGAGAGGTTGTGAGACCAACAGCTTCGACCATGGCTTCTTCAGAGAGAGAGAAGAAGATTGAGGATGAGTTGATCTATGAGTTTCAATTCAAGAAACGTAGGGTTGGGAGTGGAAGAACCATCGATGATTGTGGAGGAGGGTTTGGGGAGAGAGCCATCCACAAATCCAAGGCAGTCCTAACATTCGTGTAAAGGAACCAACTAACTCTTCGAAAGCAAATAATTGCTAGAAGAGAGTTTGATAGTTACCATGTAAACCATGGTGTTGAAAGAGAGGGGTTTGGCCATGGAAGAGAAAAACATTGTTGGTATCAGATGTCAATACAGAGAGGCTCTTGATACCATGAGAATGTTTATGAATCCACCACACTGTAAAGGGTGGAGATGGTTTTCCATTTATAGAGATATACAGACATGTACAACTATAGAATAGAGAAGGAAACAATCACAAAATAAATACAGCATCGGTACAATCACGGGTCAAGTACTACAATCAAGGTAATGACCGTTGCTGGGAATCAAAGGAGGATTGTGGAGAATCCTCAACATCCATATTACACGTACAGTGTAGTTCCTGACTTATTAAAGCAAACGTACAGGAGGTGATCCAATATTCAAGTTCGATCTTGTAATAAAGCAGGGGGCACCCTTAGTTGGCATGCCTCTGCCATTTTCTTTATTGGGATGCCAGGCGTTACGCCTGACATTACTCTAGGCATTATGCCTGGAGTTATGCCGTAACGTTGGCTGGTCTTAAAGGCCAGCCAACAGTTACCATGCGAGGACTAATTTCTCCATCCCTGGCATACATCATTTTGACATTTTGAGAGTTTATCTGTTTTGTGAGTGAAAATACTTAGGCTGTTGGCATATTGAGTGTATTTCTAGATTTATCTACGTAGCAAACTCACACAAGGTGAAAGGAGAGATCAGAAATTTGTATACTAGATTCGCTTGTGAAACAACTATATAGATTATCTTTGAGATATTTCTTCCACTATGTATATTTACATATATTCTAACATTGGTATCAGAGCAAACGTTTGTTGTTCCCAGTGATATATATATATATATATTTATATGTCTCCATTTTTCTTGTTCATGTAATTCTATTATTTTTGTTTCTTACGTTATATATGATTCTGATCATTTGTATATACGTGATGAGTCTCTGTTTTTTATTTTAAAAACATGTTTTTGAGACTGTTAGAAATGCCATGATCTCTTACCGTAAGTCTTTATCTCTGTTTACATGAACATCGCCATTACCAATTTATGATAAGTGTAGAGAGAGAAAGCTAGTGAGAGAAGGTCTGGGGCAATTTTTGTTTTGCTCTGTTTTTGGAAAGTCTGAGGATCTCGGGTTTCCTGTTCGGGACGTTTACGCTCCTAGGGTTGTTTGTAGACGGCGTGCACTGCCCCTCTGATGGCCTTGCTGTCGACGGGGAACGCCGTTCCTGAAGGTTCTCGGAATAACTCTTATGCACAGGCGGTCTCAAAACATGCAGAAAATACATCATTCAAGTTACATTTGCGATTTCCGGTAGACATTGATGGGGAGTTGGGTTTTATTTTTTTGGAACCAGAGATGATAAAGGCTGCGGAATATTTTAAGTTTGCTTTAGTGATGAAATTCACGCGAGTTAGACCGTCCATCAATAACATACATCTGCATGTGGTGAAAAAATGGGGCCTTTCAGGGATTCCTCAGATCAGTTTCATGGACGAATACCATGTTTTGATTTACATGAAAAATGAACACAATTTTGTTCATGGTTGGGCACGTGAAGGAAGAACTTTGGAGGGGAACTCTTTTCGGTTATTCAAATGGTCCAGAGATTTTGATCTTAGGAAAGAGTCCTTTTTGGCTCCCCAATGGATTGTCCTGCCAAGATTACCATTGCACTTATATAGAAGGGACTGTCTTCAAATCCTTGCAACTAGATTTGGCCGCTTCCTAGGAATTGACAATGCGACATTGAATAAAACAAGGGCTTCGGGTGCACGGATGTGTGTTGAAGTGGATCTAAAGGAGCAACCAATCAAAGGATTTTCGATTGTAGTGTTGGCAAACAAGATTATATGGCAGGAAGTTCGATATGAAAAACTTGGTTTTTACTGCACCAAGTGTTGTAGACAGGGGCACACAAATGTGGTTTGTCTTATGGGGGAGTATCGGCGTAAGGCTGGAGGGGAGACAAGTCACCATGATTTGTTTAAGAATCAACAAGTGTGGAAAGCAAAATCGAGTGATAAAGGAAAAATAAGTGAGAAGGAGGAGGAGATAGAGTAAGGGGGGGACGGTGAGGTGCAGGAAGATTTACCGGTGATTGAACAAAAGCTAGCTCTGGTTACGATTGGGGCTACGGAGACACAAGGAAAGGAAAAGCCGATCATACAGAAGCCAGATCCTACGTGTATGGCAATTGTTCTTAGGCAAACAGAGCATGTTACGAAGGAACCAAGGGTGGAAGAGGAACCAAGGGTGGAAGAGGAACATGCGGATACAGTGAAAATACATGAATTGGTTCCTATGCATGGAGAAACAGATGGGAGTTGTGCTGTCCAGGTTGAAGTTGATAGTCCTACGGTGTAGTTGTTGGTGGTGAAAGACGTTCTGAGCAGAGTTTTCTTTGATGAGGACCACACAGCGCTGGTCTCCAAAATATTAGAGATGGAATGCCGGACTCAATTAGCAGTTGAAAATGATGGTGACGTCGGGGAGGAGCCGATTGGTTCAAGATTAGACCCAGAAGATGAAGATGCTCCTGGCGCACTGGCTCGACAAAAGACATACAATTCGGACCCTGAGCATGATCAGCTGAGTTGCACTACTGAATCAAAGAAACACACTATGAGACAATCCCTACGGGTTTTATCCCGATCTTCTAAGCTCAATTTATGATTGATAAAATTTTAGTTTGGAACTTAAGAGGGTTGGGTAGTTCCCGTAATCGCTTAAAAAGTTTAGTAAAGAAGAATCGTGTGCATATTGTCGGGATCTTGGAACCTTTTGCTGAAGTTGATAAAATGACAAGGTTGGCTTGTACGTTGGGGTTACCGAATTTTTGTAGTAATGCAGAAGTTGGCGGTAAAATTTAGATTTTCTGGAGTGACGATTGTGAGTGGGAGGCTTTATCTATGACTAATCAAGTAATTTCTGGGAGGTTTCAGTTTGATGAAGAGAAGCTTTTAATTTCTTTTATTTATGCTAAGTGCAATAGCATAGAGCGTCGTGAATTATGGCAAAGTTTAGATGTGATTGACGACAATGAGATTCTTGGCTTGTGGTAGGGGATTTCAATATTATCCGGGAAGACAGTGAAAGAGTTGGTGGTCATCCTAGACCAATTGCGTCGATGGAGGATTTTAATAATTGTATTGATCACTGTGGTTTATTGGACTTCCAAGTGGTGGGTCGCCGCCTTTCGTGGTGTAATGGCCATGAGGGGCTTTCTCATAGCTGGGCTTGTCTTGATAGAGTGTTGATTAATATCTATTTTGCTAACAGATTTCCTCAAGCTTTCTTTGAATACCTTAATCGGAAAACTTTGGATCATTGTCCAATGCTCATTAGTTTTCAAAAACAAGTGGTTAGCTACGACCCTCGTCCTTTTCGGTTCCAAAATATGTGGGTCTCGCATGGAGATTTTAAGAGATGTGTTGAAGAAGTTTGGAAGTATCCTACTACTTCTGTGGGTCTGATTCGACTGGCAGAAAAATTGAAGAAAACGAAACTTGCATTACGAGCTTGGAATAATCAGGTCTTTGGGCATGTTGGACAAAATATCAAAGATTTAGAAGAAAGATTGGAGGTTCTCGAGAGTCGTTTACAAGATGGTTATGATCAGGAAGTCGAATGTGATTTCTTGATCACAAAACTTGAACTGGATACTTGGGAACAACGTGAAGAACTCAGGCTTTCGAAATTGGCAAAGAAGAAATGGATTTCAGAAGGCGATCAGAATACTAAATTTTTCCATGCAGTTGTCAACCAAAGAAGGAAAACTAAAGTTGTCTCTAATATGCGGCTAGAGAATGGAGATTTTTTGAATTCACCTGAACAGATTCATCAAGGTGCTTTAAATTATTTTCAAAATTATCTCACTAATCCTTCTATTGTTGAACAGGTGGATCTTGCTCCTCTAATTCAGTGCTCTATTACTGCGGAGAATAATTTGGCACTTATTATAGCCCCATCTGAGACCGAGATTTTGGCTGCATTGAAATCCATCCCTAAAGAAAGCTCACCTGGACCTGATGGTTTTGGCTCGAGTTTCTATCTAAGCTGTTGGGATTTGATCAAAGAGGATGTCGTTGAGGCAGCCAATGATTTTTTTTTTGGGTTCTATTTTACCACGATTTTATATGGCATCTTATCTGGTGCTGATTCCGAAGGTGGAGGACCCCAAGAGTTTTGACAAGTTCCGTCCTATCAGCCTATGTTCTGTCGCTTACAAAATTTTTTCAAAGGTCCTGGTACAAAGGATGACCTCTATGTTATCTCAGTTGATTTCTCATGAACAATGAGCTTTTATTCCTAGCCGCAGCATTTTCGAAAATATCACTCTGGCTCAGGAAATGGTTCATTCTCTGAATAAGAAAACGAAGGGAGGCAACATTATGGTGAAAATTGATATGGCGAAAGCCTATGATCGAATTGACTGGCAATTTTTGCTAAATGTGTTGAAGTCATTTGGCTTTTCTTCTCAGGCCTGTAATCTGGGATAGGAATGTGTTCAGACCCCTTGGTTCTCTATTATGATGAATGGGACTTACAAGGGTTTCTTCCAACTGGCTCGGGGTCTTAGACAAGGTGACCCGTTATCCCCTTATCTTTTTATTATTATGGAGCAAGTGCTTTCAAGATTGCTGTGTAAAAATTTTGAAGAGGGTCGTATTGGATGTTTTTCGCATCCGATGGGTGCGCCTCTTGTCTCGCATTTACTTTATGCTGATGATCTTCTTGTTTTTGTGAATGGTGGAAAACGTTCGGTTCTTAAGTTAATGAACACATTGGAAGTTTATGAAAAGTGGTCTGGGCAGTTAATCAATAAGGAAAAATCGGCTTTCTTTTTTCAAATTCTATTACTTCGGCTCGGCGTCGAAATCTCATGAGAGCTACGGGTTTCGTGGAAGGCAATTTCCTGGTCACCTACTTGGGTGTCCCTTTGGTGTCAGGACGTCTTGCATCTAGAGACTTGGAACCCCTCATTGAGAAGATTAGGAGAAAAATAGCTGGATGGAAATTAAATTTACTGTTGCAAGGAGGTAGGCTTACGCTGATGAAACATGTTTTAGCATGTATTACAACTCACATGCTGGCTGTCTTAAATGTGCCTTTGAGAGTGTTTAAAAAGCTCAATTCGTTACTCTCTACATTTTTTTGGGGAGAGTTGAATGGGAGACCAAGGATGAAATGGGTTTCTTGGGATAGGATATGCAAGCCGTACAAGGAAGCGGGACTTGGCATGAGAAATTTTGATGAAGTTCAGCGGTCCCTACACATGAAGTTTGCTTGGAGATTGTTAACTGTTGATAATCTTTGGACTAAGTTTTTCCGTGCTAAATACGTGAAACATGGACACATTTTCATGGCTAAGACTAGAAGGAATGCTTCCTGTTTTTGGAAGTCTATTATGAATGTGTTTCCTAAGGTGACACAAAATGTTATAGTGAAAGTGAGGGAGGGCAGGTCCTCCTTTTGGTTTGATCGATGGCTGGGAAGTGGGCCTCTATGTGCCAGTTGGAACTTCGGGCATTTTGAGATCAGAATTAAAAATGTTTGGGTTGATGGTTCATGGGATGAGAATTATTTGTTAGAATTGGTTGGTTTAGAGAAATCAGAGGAAATTATGAATGATATTGTGGCTGGTAAGGTGGGTAGTGATATCACCATTTGGAAACCTGAAGTTAAGGGAGAATTTACGTCGGCTTCAGCTTGGGACCTAATCCGTGTAAAAGGAACTGAATATCTGGGCATGGATTGTGTGCATGTGGAAAGCTAGATTTAATGGTCTGGCGTTGGATTCTCGGTGTAACTGTTGTTCTAAAGGTCACACAGAAAGTTTAAATCATGTGCTCTGTAATGGTAGTATTGCTTCGGCAGTTTGGAGGTGGGCAGCCATTACGCTGGGTATTAATCATGTGGATGGTATGCCTTGGTGGACGACGCTTATGCAGTGGTTCTTATTTGCGAAGAAGTCGTCTCATAGAGGGATTCTTATAGGTATCATACCGTCTATTATAACCTGGAGGCTTCGGATGCGGCGCTATAAGGCCAAAATAGAAAATTCTTTTGAATCGACATCAGATGTCTGTTTGGAAGTGAAAGTTTGGATTCGGAAGATTTCGTCTCTGATGGTGAAACATTGGACTATCTCGGCTAGGGATGAAGCTATTCTTCGCGCGCTTGATGTTCATTACGTTGATCAAGCAAAGCCTATTCCGAAACTGGTTTATTGGAGGAAACCAAATGCTGGGTGGCTTAAATTGAATATAGACGGGTGTTGTCGTGGCAACCCGGGCAGCTGTGGTGGAGGAGTCATTCGAGATGAGAGAGGTATTTTCAAAGGTGCTTTCTCTTCTTTTTTTGGTCATGGTACGAATAATGAGGCTGAATTGAGAGCTCTAATTTCTGGACTAGCTTTATGTAAAGAATTGGGTTTTACTCAAATTATTATTGAAAGCGACTCCAGTTTGATTGTCTCTTGGCTGAGTAGTCGCCAGTGCACGGCTTGGTATTTATGGGATTATTGGGATGAACTTTTGATGTTATTAAGAGACATGAATTTCTCCATTGGTCATCAGTTTCACGAGGGGAATAATGCAGTAGATTTCCTTGCTAGACGGGGCGAGGAAGGTTTTAATAACATTTTTTATGATTTTATTTCGTTGCCTCGTAAGTTGAAAGGCATGCTTCGGTTGGATAAGGCAGGTTTGCCCCATGTTAGACTTTAAGTGGTTTTGTGGGCATTTTACTTAGGCTTGTTTAGTTTGTTTATGGTAGCGTTTTTTTTATGGTCGTTGTTTTTTAGATTTGGGATGTTTTCTTTCTTTTTTTGTAAATCCCAAATGTCCTACTTGTTACCATAGTTTTCCTCCGCCAAAAGTGAAGGCTTTTAATAAAATTTGGGAGGGGGTCACTCATGGACAGGTGACCTTCGTCTCTTCTTTTAAAAAAAGAAAAAGAAAAAGAAAAAGAAAAAAAATGAACATCGCCATTACTAGATGTATTTGAAAATATATTTTGTTTATGCATTCATCTGTTGAAATGTATTGAAATTGTATTGTATTGTTTTTAGGAATATATGTTATAGTCACCAAGTGCCGCTGCACCGTGATGCTATGCACAGTGTTGGTGCTCACCAGGTGCCGCTTGCACCATGGTGGTGTGCACCGCACGGTTGTTGTGCATCCACATGGCTGCAGTTTGCACCGTGGTGGTGAGCTCACTGTGTGGTGCAATGTGCACATCGTTGAGCAACACCCTGTTAGGGATCCCGGTCTTGTCCCTAACACTAAGGACCACAAGCTCGCCTTGGTGTGACTCGCCTTGGTGTGAATGATGACCGAGTGACCTTGCCAACTTGCTTGGCTTTCAACAAAGGGATGGTGTTTTGGTGATGGAATGATGGAGATGATGATGAACTTGGGTAGGCTAAGTGTTTAGGGAAGGCAAATCAATGTGGGCGGCTAGAGACTTGTTCTTGAGTGAGGTGCCAAGATGATGGGGCTAGGGTTGAGTGGATGAGATGAAGCTAGGGTTACGGGTTGGAGGCAACTAGGGTTGCTGTGGACTATGGGAATGAACTAGGGTTGACGTGGTCTTTGAAGATTGGTTTAGGATTATAGGTGTTTGATGCAATGTGGATGGCTTGAGGGTTGCCCTTGATGTTGGGGCCTTTTGGATGATGATTAGGGTTGATATGGTGAAGTGTAGCTAGGGTTTTGTGTGGTGGCTAAGGGTGATTTCGAGATTGGGAAGAGATGGACTAGGGTTGGAGTCCTGGATGAGATGCTAGGGTTTGGAAAGTGTTTGAATGAGTCTAGGGTTGCTCCTTGACTTTATGGATTAGGAGATGGAAGATAGGATTGAAATCTTTGGTTGACTTGAGTGATTGTAGTGAATGAGAGATTTGAGGGATTGTATATGGTAGATGAGAGGGAGTTTGAATGAGTCAAGGGTTGCTCCTCGACTTTAGGGATTGGCTAGGATAAGTTAAGGAAGATAGAATTTGGATTTGAATATGGAAAAGGGATTGAGTCTTTGGTTGACTAGGTCTATGGAAGAAGTTGAGAGATTTAAGGAATTAGATGAGTGATTGGAGGGATTGAGTGATTCTAGGAAAGTTCCTAGAATCAAGAGATTGGCATGGGATGAGTCAACTTTCCTTGAATTAAGGAAGTTGTCAAAGAGGTCTCTTGATGGATGGCTAGGGCTTGTGTGACAGTGTGAGTGGATGGCGGCAAGACTCCTAAAAGGAATGAATTGCCTTTTAGAGATTTGAGGTGGATGGCTAGGGTTTTATGGATGGAAGACTTTGGTGTGGCCGAATATATAAGTGGAGTATATGGACTAAGGTTTTATGGATATAGAAAGATTTATGGGCAAGCCACTTATGGTAAGTATGACTCACGGCTAGGGCAAGTTGGATGATGAGAAGTGACAATTTCGGCTAGGTCAATGAATATGATAGATGAAGGATAATTATGGGATGTGGCCAATTATGGAAGGTAGGGAAACACTAGGGTTGGTCGAGTAGTCTTTGTGGGAAATATGGCTAGGGTTTTATGGAGGGGCGACAAGGTAATTATTGGTAAGTGGATTAGGGCAAACACTATAGTGGCCAAGACATAGTGTTTGGGTGGATCAAATGAATGCAAGGAAATATATGGATGAACAATATGGATGAACACATATGAACATTCAAGAACACAATGATGAACAACATCACCACCAAGTCAAGAATGCACAAAGATGAATGGACTCAACAAAAGAATATGAAGACTCTTTTTGGTTTATATGAATATTTAGATATGCAAGAAAATGTAGATGAACAAGATGGAAAATAAAAACAACGAAGATAATGGATGAACAATGAATGAACAAGATAGCATTTCAACTATTGATTCACGGATACACAATAGTTGAAATAAATCTCATAGATTGATAAATTTGAAAATAACAAAGATAACACAACTTGGATTCACGAATTGCACCAAGTTGCAAGAACAAGATAAGTTGAATCACACCTACTCACGAATTGCAAGGTGATAATTCTCTACTAGGGATTCACGAATTGCACGCAAGTAGCCCAAGTGCCTAGTACCGAAAGGATGATCTCAAGAACAAGTCTACCCATTTAGGCAATTTGCCAAATGTTCAAAAGATGTAAACTAAATGTCTAAGGGTCTTATTTATAGAGAATACAAAGTAGAAACCCGAATAGGTCCCTTGCTAAATAAAAATAATTAAAATAAATAAATAAACAAGTGATAGTGGTGTGGAACCCATGGGGGCCCCCAACATTGGCCCTTGGTAGCCTTGGATGGCCCATGCATGCCTAAGACCATGTCCTAGGGCGGTTTTTGATGGAGTCTTGACACACCCACCTTGTGGTGGTGTAGTGAGCACCACAAGGGGCTACTCACACAGTGTGCTCTTGCGCGCACTGCTAGAGCGCACCACAGTTGCTGTCCGCATTGCGGTGGTGCACTCCAAGATGTATCAAAGCATGCCAGTGAGTGCTTTACCATCCCAGAGAAATGTCCAGCAATTGCTGCTCCCTAACAGAGCGACTATTAGTTGCTATTTTTTTTTGTACTGTTCACATGAACAGTGGCCAAAATCCTGAGGTTGATGAAGACTATTGTCTTCTGTTATTTGTTTTAAAAACAAACTTTCTGGGCTTTCTTAATTTATGGATGGGCCTGGGTCAGTTTGGTTGAGATTGTTTTTACAAGGTACAAACGTGAAGTTTTTTACTTGGGCTTGTAAACCATTATTTTTGGCCCAACCCGTGAGATGTATTGTGTTAAAATGAAAAAATAAGTATTTTTCATGTGTTTCAAACCTTTTTTATTTGGGCTTATAAACTAGTTTTTTTGCCCAACCTGTGAGATGTATTGTGTTAAAATGAAAAAACAAGTGTAAGTTTTTTATTTGGGCTTATAAACCATTATTTTTTGGCCCAACCCGTGAGATGTATTGTGTTAAAATGAAAAAACAAGTGTTTTTCATGTGTAAGTTTTTCATGAGGTTTGACTCTCATAAGATGCGCTTAGAACACACAATAAAGTAGAATTTTAGAACAATGTCATCAATGATCCGTAAACTCAGAGTGGCTGAAAACAATCTTACTGATGAGTAACAAGTCCAAGCGATGATATGCTCTCTATCCAAATATTGGGAAACAATGAGCCAGAATTTGACGCACAATGAGAACATCAAAACCTTTGATGATGTGTTGCGTCATTTGGAACTTAAGGCTGAACGCCTAAAGGCTATTAAGCCTAAACATTCATCCTCTGTGGCTGAATCTGGCTTGCATAAGGCAGTTTGGCCCAAGCGCAAGAATAAAAAGTTTGGGGTAGCTAATGGACGTGTGGAAAAAGAGTCAGGAACTTCCAAGTGCAGTAAGCGTGGGAAGAACAAGTCCAAACATGATTGCTTTAACTGTGGAAAGAAAGGCCACTTCCCTCGTGACTGTACTGAGCAAAAGAAGGTAAAATCTGACTATTCTCTTTCTATTCATGTAGCTAGTCATGTGATGTTGCTCACTCCTACCCTATGTTGACTGTTGATTCAGGAGCGACTGAGCACATAGTAAGAGACAAAGATGGATTTGTGGAGTATCGTTGAATTCCTATTGGGAGTCGTGATATCAAGGTGGGGAATGGAGCTAGTGTGGAGGTGTTGGGAGTTGGTACCTGCAATCTAGTCTTGCGAGGCGGTCGCATTCTATTACTCCATCACGTGTTATACGCTCCAAGAATATGAAGAAATTTACTTTTCATAGTTACTTTATAAGACAAGATTTCCACATTTTATTTGAAAACAATGGTGTTTCTATATTCTTGGGCAATGTTTTCTATGGTTCTGCTTTTCTTTCAAACAGCTTTATGATAATGGATTTGGATTATTCAAATTTGAATGAATCTACTGTTTTTTTCTCTGAAACTGATAATTTAGATTCGAATAAATGGCATGCTACGCTTGGCCATATTGGACAAGAGTGGATGACACGATTAGCAAGAGAAGGCCTAGTAGGCAATCTCGCTAAAATCACGTTTCCCACATTTGAACATTGTTTGATGGGAAAATAAAAAAGAAAACCGTTTGGAAAAGCACCAAGAGCATCTTCTCTGGTACAATTAATCCACTCAGATATTTGTGGCCCAATGAATGTGAGGGCGAGACACGGGGTTGTATACTTCATCACATTCATAAACTATTTTTCACTATATGATCATGTTTATTTGATCTCCCATAAGTCTGAAGCATTGAATTGCTTTAGACAATACATGAGTTTGGTAGATAATCAATTGGACAAGACTATAAAGGCTCTAAGAACTGACCGTAGACATGAATATTTGTTTACGCAATTTAAAGGGCTCTGTGATGAAAAAGGAATTAAAAGGCAGATGACGATGCCATATACACCACAACAAAATGGCGTGGTAGAAAGGAGAAATCGGACACGGCTTGAAATGGTTAGATCGATGATGTCGTAGACGAACCTACCAATATCATATTGGGGGGATGCACTTTTGACTGCAGCCTACATCCTTAATCGAGTGCCCTCCAAACCAGTGTCGTCTACTTCGTATGAACTTTGGACTGGCAAGAAACTCAACTTGAATAACTTGCGGCCATGGGGTTCAGCGGGCTTTGTTCACGATTCTTTTCATAAATATGGAAAGTTGGGTCCTAGAGGGAAAAAATGTATCTTTATAAAATACCATTATCACTCTAAGGGATATGTATTAATTGGTGAGCAATCTGATGGAATGGTATCTGAAATTGAGTCACAAGATGTGAATTTCATCAAGGATGAATTTCCATTTAGAGGCGAGGTTGATAGGAGTTTGGAACTCCAATAACTTGTGGATCAAGAGGAAGTCACTCCAAGCATCCTAGTTGAGAATGATGAAATTTCTCAAGCTCCTAGGGACAGTGGGAGTGATTTAGCTCCAAGTAATAATATACCACTTGTTCAACCATGTAGGAGCTCACATGGAAATGTTCTCCATCGTCGATTTGGAATTGAAGGGGAAATTTTCAGGGTGGGGCTAGAAGATGATGATGATCCTAGAACCATTCAAGAGGCTCTCTCATCTTGTACTAAAGATGAGTGGATGAAAGCACTAAATGATGAGATGGAGTCTGAGGACTAATCAAGTTTGTGATCTGGTAGACCTACTGCTAGGGCGAAAGGCTATTGGGAACAAATGGGTTCTAAAGGTCAAACGTAAAGCAGATGAGTCAATAGAAAGGTATAAAGCTCATCTCATGGCTAAAGGATATACCCAACAAGAAGGTGTAGACTATGAAGAAACATTTTCTCCAGTAGTAAGGTTTGCCTCAATTCTCCTGATTCTAGCCATTATAGCACATTTGGATTTGAAATTCTATCATATGGGCGTTAAGACGGCTTTTCTCAATGGAGAACTAGATGAAGAGATCAATATGGATCAACCCACAGCCTTTGTGGTCAAATGTCAAGAGCGCAAAGTGTGCAAGATCAAACGATATATATATGGTCTAAAGAAATCATCTAGACAATGGTGTCTTCGATTCCATCGATCCATTCTCTCGAATGAGTTTACAATGATCATAGCAGACCACTGTGTTTATATAAAACGATCCAAAATGAGTTTTGTGTTGTTATCATTATACATTGATGACATTTGATGGGTGGAAATGATAAGGGGATATGATTGTTTCCACTAAGGAGTGGTTGTCTCTCAATTTTGAGATGAAGGACATGGGTAACGCATAATATATTTTTGGAGTTAAGATCTATAGAAATAGTTCAAAGAGACTTATGTGTTTGTCTCAACAAACTTACATAAAGAAGGTTCTTGAGTGCTTCTAAATGAGTAATTGTAAACTCATTGACAACCCCATTGCTAAAGGCGAGAACTTATGCCAAGAAATGTGTCCTAAGACTCCAAGAGAAATAGAGAAGATGACTCGTGTTTCCTATGCTAGTGCTATTGGTAGCTTGATGTACCTAATGATGTGTACTCGACCAGATATATGCTATGCAGTTGGCTTGGTCAGTAGATTGCAATCTAATCCTGGACTGACTCATTAAAAAGCAGTCAAAAGGATTTTTATATATCTCAAGGGAACTGCAGACTATACGTTATGCTATCAGGGTTTAGATTTGTAGATAAAGGGTTACAGTGATGCTGATTGGGGCAGTGACCTAGACGAGCGCAAATTGACAACTGGATGTGTTTTCTTCTTAACAATAGTGTCATACATGGAGTAGTAAGAAACAACCCTATATAGTTTTATCCACCATGGAGGCAGAGTACATAGCATGTTCAACAGTAGTTCAAAAGGCTGTTTGGTTGAGGAGGTTCCTTCAGCACCTAGATATCGGCGTAGATTATTCTGATCCAGTGATATTTTTTGCGATTGCATGAAAGTTGTCGCATATGATAAGGATCCAAAATATCATGGAAGAACCAAATACATTGATATCCGATATCACTACATAAGAGATATGTTGGCACAAAAGGAAGTGGTCTGAAACATCTATTTACGAGTCGCATGGTTGCTAATCTCCTGACAAAGCCCATAGTGAAAAGCGCTTTTATGGCTCATGTTAGGAGTTTAGGACTGCATAGATTGTGATTATAATTCAGTTGACAGAGTAATGTAAACTTTCTTTGGAGATATTAATGCAATGTGATATTTTCTTTCAATTTGCCTTTATCATATTACATGAATTGTACACACACACAATGTATGTTAACAGGCTTAGATCGGCTCACTCACAGCCTATTTCTTTGTATGGACGAGAAAAAGAACATGATGAAAGATAAATGCCCGGGGTATGCCCACTATGTGCGAGTGAGAGATGTAATAAAGTAGGGGGCGCCTTTAGTGGGCGTGCACCTGCCACTTCCCTTATTGGGATGCTAGGCATAATGCCAAGCATTACTCCAAGCTGGTCTTAAAGGCTAGCCAACGGTTACCATGCGAGGATTAAATTAGTCCTCCATCCCTGGCAAACATCATCTTGGCATTTTGAAGGTCTCTCTATTTTGTGAGTGAAAATACTTAGGATGTGGTATATTGAGTGTGTCTCTAGATTTATCTACGTAGCACATGACTCACATATTGAGTGAAGGAGAAATCTAAGATTTGTATATTGGATTCGCTTGCGGAACAACTACACAAATTATCTTTGAGGTATTTCTTCTGCTGTGTATATTTACATATACTCTAACAGATCGCTTATAATGATTTAGATAGGTTGTATCCCACTCAAGCAAGCTAGCATCACTATATTTTCTCACCGTTCATACTGAAATTATTGATCTCCATCCAAGGTCAGTGCTCCTTTCACCACCATTCTTTTGCATGCGTAGGTCCTCCGTCATAATCATCCTCGTGCGTCCGACATCTACTAAGAATATCCCAAAAGAATGCAGCTGGCTCAAGCAATGGCAAATAATTGATAGGACCTATGCTTAATTGGTTTTGGCCGAGTTTGCACCACTACTTATAAAAGGTCTGTTAGGCAGAAATCTCACAGTCCTACATACCACTTAAACATATCATGTGATTTTATTTTTTTATCCCCATATGAAAAGTAAAATATGAAGTATGATAGTAAAAAAATAAAATCACATATTTTTAAGTGGTGTACAGGAGTGTGGAGATCTAGAATTTTTTTTTATCAGAAAACATCATTGATCAAATCTATCGATTTCATGCATTAATTACGACAGATTAGGGGTGATGGTCATGGTCATGAGGCCGTAGTACTGATCATATTCATCAATGGCCACCAATTAGCTGGATCTTTAATTTTATGCGCCACAATGAAAATGTAGGTGACGGTTATGTCCTAAAGAATACTATAGTTAGGTCATGGTTCATAGAAAGGAACAAACATATTATATATAAAAGATGTACGTATCTATATAGGGCAGAACTTTGTGCCAAAAACTTATAATTTCTTGTGAAAAATATGTATATTTCACTAAAGGAAAGAAGGACATTGTTTTCTCGATCCTCTTACCCATTTATATAAGTTGTAATTAATTAGGTGGGTGGTATATATACCAGCTTTACTATAGTGATTTCTTAAAAACATTTGAATATATATATTACTCATTAATCCTCTAATTTATGGGAAAAAGTATCGATTTCTTCAAGGTACTCTTATAATTATAATTATAAGCATGATCATATGATCATACATTAGTTGGACCTATGCACGTACCCAAAGTTTCCACTAATTACTTACAAATACAACGAAACTTATATATGATCGATGTCATATGCACTTCAAAATGAGAGGTACGACCTATAGCCCTAGCTAGCTAATACATGCATTTTCTTTTCCCAACTCTTAGACCCTGTTTGGTTGATAGACTCAACTGAGATCAACTCAGTTCAGTCTAACTTTAAGTTGAGTCTGACATCTAAATACTCATTTCTCAAATTACTAAACTCATCTCAGCTCAAAACATCTTTACACGTGAGACCTATAACTTTTTTCAATTCAACACTTCTTTACACGTAGGACCTACAATTTTTTTCAGCTTCCCATAAATATATATATAAACTCATCTTAACATTCAAACACATTTAAACTCATCTTAGGTGGACCCTACAAAACTTTCTCCACCATCTCAACTCACTACGATTCATAAAAAATTCAACTCAGCTCAACATCCAAACGCAACCTTAATTTCCCACAAAATCCATAACGACAAACATGTTTTTGAGTAATGTGTGAGACAATAAATTAGGTACTGTTGGAAATCATAGAAAATAAGAATATTATGGCCTTCAAAAATATGAAAATTTAGTTGACTCTCAAATAGTGGCCCAATCGGACACTCATCCATTTGAGGTATATGACAAATAGTATCCCATGCAATCGGTCTCTCAAATTAAAGATGGTTTATACTGTTCAAAATGATACATTTTTTTGCGCTGTGTTAGAGGTCACCCCCTGTTGGAAAAAATCGATTCCCACATGTTTGGTGTGCGCATGAACCACCAGATTGGAAGCAAGAGCAATTGTTTCAATGTTATCACACCATAATATCTGAGGCAATGGTAGAGAAACTTGAAGATCACAGAATAGCATTCGGAGCCAATATAACTCAACTATAGAAAGGGCCATAAAGCAATATTCCGCCTCCGTACTAGATTTAGATACAACATTTTATTTCTTTGCACTCCATGATATAAGATTTTGGCCAATGAAAGTACCATAGCCATTGGTAGACTTGCTATGGTATGGATTGCCAGCCCAATCAGAATCGCAGAAAGCATTCAAGGCAGTAGAGGAAGGTGTATAATGCAGGCCATAATTAAAAGAACCTTTTAAATAACGAAGAACTCGTTTGACAGCACCCTAGTGAGGTTCTCGTGGATTATGCATAAATTGGCATAATTGATTGACTGCATTGCTGATATCGGGTCTAGTGAAAGTACAATATTGAAGTGTACCAACGACCTGCCTATATTCAGTAGGATCAGTTAAGAGTTCACCATTATGAGCTAAAAGT
This sequence comes from Juglans regia, assembly GCF_001411555.2. Taxonomy (NCBI): domain Eukaryota; kingdom Viridiplantae; phylum Streptophyta; class Magnoliopsida; order Fagales; family Juglandaceae; genus Juglans; species Juglans regia. The sequence continues at coordinate 20,660,137 of NC_049914.1, read as the reverse complement.
TTCAAACCGGAAACAGTAGGAGAGGCAAGGGACCTAGCACCAACCATTTGAGTTTTCTCAAGTAAGTCAGAAATATATTTCGACTGCCTTAGATGTAAGCCTTCTTGATCACGAGAAGCTTGGATTCCTAGAAAATAGGAGAGATTTCCAAGATGTCTAACATGAAAGGAGGACGGCAAACCAGAGATAAAACCCCTCAATTCCTAAATAGCTAGAACCAGTGACAATAATGTTATCACATAGATTAAGACAAACAATTTACAGCTATCTGTCTATAACATGAACAAGCTATAATCAAGTACTTCAGATTCTTTAAAACCAATGTCAATCAGATGCTGAGAGAGTCTCCGAAACCAAGCCCAAGGAGTTTTTTTTAGTCCATAAAACGATTTATGCAACCTGCAAACGAAATCTGGTTTGGAATCATCAATAAATCTATGTGGTTGCTTCATATATACTTCTTCATCTAAGAAACCATGCAAAAAGGCATTAGAGACATCTAGTTGCTTAATAGGCCAATTAAATGTGACAGCCAAGGATAGAACCAGTTGAATGGTGGAAGGCTTGACAACTGGAGAGAACGTCTCATGGTAGTCTGTGGTACCCCATATGATATGGATAAGGGTAGGTGGTGTATGTGATCCCACATTGCTTGGGAAGGAGAAGTTCTTGCTCTTTATAAGGTTCCAATGGGGCTCTAATTGTATCATTGACTAATCCTTTTGGAGTATAGGCCATGTGGTTTGGGCCTTCCAATGGGGCGTTACAAATGGTATCAGAGCCTATCCCAATCAGAAATGTGGGACTTGAGCCGTGTCACCTACAATGGACAGGCCCAATGAGGACGTCGGGAATTTAAGGAGGGTAGATTGTGATACCCCATATGATATGGATAAGGGTAGGTGGTGTATGAGATTCCACATTGCTTGGAAATGAGAAGTTCTTGCTCTTTATAAGGTTCCAATGGGGCTCTAATTGTATCATTGACTAGTCATTTTGGAGTATAGGCCATGTGGTTTGAGCCTTCCATTGGGGCGTTACATAGTCTATGCCACAACATTGATCAAAAACCCTTGCCACCAGTCTTGCCTTGTACCTATCAATTCTGCCATCAAGTGTTTTCTTGATCTTATAGACCCATTTATTTCTTACAATATGATGGTGCGATGGGCGAAGACAAAGAGACCAAGTCCCATTAGCCATTAGTGCATCAAATTCTTTGTCCATTGCTGCTTTCCAATTTGGATTTGAGGCTGCTTTACGGTAAGAAGTAGGTTTCTGCTCATTAAAACACTAGAAAATAATTTTAATGGATGGCGAGTGGTATATCAAACCTTATAGTCAGGAAACTGTTTTGGCTTGGAGTGACCAGTTTTTGATCGTGTGAGCATACGTGGTATAGAAGCTGGATTTGGACTTTCTGATGGTTGGTGTATTGGTATGGGTTGCTGGACATCGCAGCGTAGAAGGTCTAAAGGAGGAGGTTCATGTATGTTAGAGTCAATAATTGGGTGGTTTATTGAGGTGGAGGGTCTTTGCGCAAGAGATATAGGAATTTCTATAGGTAAAGGACCTAAGACGTTATCTGCAATAGTTGGAGTTGGAATAGGAGTAGAGCTTGTGGTGGACTCTGCATTAAGAATGTTAGTCAACAAGCTACTAGATAATACTATATCTGCCAAGTAATTACCAGATGGTAGAGCACTACTCAAACTGAGTGAATCCTGATCTTTATCCTTTGCTGGAAACGTTGTTTCATCAAAGAGCACACTTCTAGAGATATAAACCCGATTGGACTCTAAGTCCAGACAACGATAGCCTTTCTTATTATTGGAATAACCTAGAAAGACACAACGTTTACTGCAATATGCAAATTTATGAGGTTGATAAGGCCTTAGCAAAGGATAGCAAGAGCAGCCAAAAATCCTTAGTTCAGAGTAATTAGGAGCTTTTTTACCATTTAAAACTTCAAAAGGACTGCAATTTTGTAGGACTTTGGTAGGTAGTCTATTGATTAAGTTCCATGCCGTTTGGAAAGCATCAACCCAAAAGTTTTGTTTAAGATGTGATTGTGCTAACAACGTTAAGCCAAGTTCTTGAATGTGACGATGTTTCCTCTTAGCTATTCCATTTTGTTGAGAGGTATGTGGACATGCTAACCAATGATATATCCCTGATTTTGATAAAAAATCAATAAATTGTCTAGATAAAAATTCTCCTCCATTATCAGTTTGAAATTGTTTGATTGAGCAGGAGAATAAATTTTCAGCTTGAGCCTTAAATTTAAGAAAAGTAGCAATCACTTTAGATTTATTATGCAAGGGATAAATCCATGAAAACCTTGAAAAATCGTCTACAAACATAACACAATAACGACATCCACTAATAAATGCTACGGGTGATGTCCAAACGTCAGAATGTACTAAACCAAAGGATTAGTAGACTGTAGAGTGGAATCTGGAAAAGGCATTTGCTTGCTTTTGCCAAGAGGACAAGCAGAACAAAAAGCTGATTTATTTGCAACTGGTGAAAGGGAAATGCAGTTGGAACGCAGAAGAGACTGGAAAACTACCTATGCGAGATGTCCAAGTCGATAATGCCACTGCTCAGTAGAAGTCTTTTCTCCAATGGTGGCTGCTAGACCATGAATTTTGTGAGGGAGACTTAAGTTACCAGCAATGGGATAAAGACCATTTTCAACCCGCCTGTGGAGTAGAGTTCGACCTGTCTGATTCTCCTTCACAGTAAAATCAGATCTAGTAAGTATAAAGTAACAATTGTTTTCTAAATAAAACTTATTAATGGACAGAAGGTTAGTAGAGGCATGTGGACAGTGTAGGATATTTGACAAACGAAATTTGGTGTTGCCTATTTGTAAAGAGGTGGATCCAGTGCTTTTAATTAACAAACCTGTACCATTTCCTACAGTAACAGTTTCTCCACCATTGAAAGGCAATTGCTGAGAGAGATTTTGATCATCGGATGTTATGTGAGCATTAGTTCCACTGTTTGCATACCATACTTAGTGTTCAAACCGAGCATTTGACTCAGCCACCATTGCAGCAAGTTCAGAGGGAGGATGACATCCCTGGTATGCAAAATCAAACTTGTGATAGCAGTCAATGGCAATATGACCTGACCACAGATTTGGCATATAGGACATGTACCAGGACCTGAGTTGAGTTTTGGCGCACAACAGGCTGTCCTGAGGAATGGCCTTGCTGAGAGGTGCTTGGACGAGCAGTAGAAACATGTGGTTTCTTCTTGGGTGCAAATGAGGACTTTTTGTTGGCAGCAAAGGCAAAAGTAGTGTTGGACACCACTGAAGGGCGTTGAGTGTCCAGGAGTGCTTCATGACTAAGCAACTCAGCACTGAAATCTTCAAAGGTAAAATCTTTATCCCTGGAAGCAAAGTTAAAAGAAGTTATAAAAGGATTGAACTCCTGGTTGAGACCTCCAAGGATGAACGAGATTAAATCTATGATCATCAATGGACTTCCCTGTTGCTGCAAGTTGATCTGCAATGGACTTAGCGCCTTCCAGATATGCAGAACAGGTTCTTGAACCTTGTGTGATAGTCTGCAACTGACGTTTCATATAAGCAATACGAGAACGTGACTGGCAGGAAAATCTAGTTTTAAGAGTAGTTCACACTTGTTTAGATGTGTTTAAACCATACACTGATGCAACAAGGTTTGGACTGATTGAGGATAAGATAATTCCAAGCAGAGCTTGATCTTTCTTATACCAGGTTGTGTAAGAAGGATTGGGGGAATTATCAGCATTAGTTTTCTTAGGGATGGGATCAGAGCCTTCGACGAGCCCCAGAAGATCATTACTGTTAAGGAAAGCCAGAAATTGAGACTGCCAGCTCAAGTAATTTGATCCATCGAATTTGAAGGATGCTGGTAGTGAGGAGTGGGAGAGATGAAGAGGGTTGTTGGAATGGACATCATTTGAGCCTTGAGGATGTGGAAGAAGACATTATGCTGAAGCAAATGCAGGAAAGAAAAGTAGCGTGAGCTATTCCTCTCTGATACCAAGTTAGAAAAATATGTTTGTAACGTGTTTGACCAACTTGCCAAAACACAGTGTATTGAATTGAATTTATAGATTTACAGTATATCAGAAATGGAGCAAAAAGTGGAGAAAAAAAGGAGCTAACTTAGCTTACAGTTGTACAAAAATTTAAAATTTAAATGAGTCCAACAGTTGAGAAGCAGATGATGCTGCACTAGTTTGTGCAGAAAAATATGCAGTGGATAAAGAAGAATTTTGAACTTCCTTAACCGACACCTTAACAAATTCTGCTGCTGGCAATGGCGAGGAAACAGTTCTCCTAAAGATCAAAAGAAAAGGAAATTATGTCTTTATTTTTTGTTTTTTATAATATTGCAGTAACCTTTTTATCATAAATGTACTCTTTCATTCATCTGAGGACTTCCACTGTCATGATAATTCTTAAGCGAGTTGTTCATAATGCCATCTCATTTGTTACGGCGACAATTTGTAATGTCTCGTCAGCACATGCTCTGTTGACTAGGTAATAATACTATTGTCACAATCTTGCTATAAGAAGATAGTAAAGCCACGCAAGAAGTCAAAGTGTTTGCGTAATATATGTTTTTAGTAACGAATCTTCTTCTTCCGTTACGAGAAGTCTTTATTAAGGTAAAGTCTCTCCCTTTCTCTCCATCCTTCTCTTTATGCATCTGTTTTTGTTGTTGTTGTTGAAATTGCTGTGCTTTAAGATATCAACAATGCGCACGTTAATGGTGAAAAATTTCAAACAAGTATAAAATATGGAGTGGTTGTGAGACTTGCATTTGACCTTTTACATGTACTGATCTGATATTTGACAATCTCTATCCAAATTTGCAGCTATCAGTTATAGGGACTAAATATCCCAATGGTGACGATCGAGAAGCCTCCATGCATTCCGTGGTTGAGAAGATCTTCCTTAAAAGATATAGAATGAACTCCCCAACCTTGTATGAAATGCACGAGAGGGCTAAGTTAATACGTGCATACAATTTTCTGTAGTCTGCTCCAATGCATGTTTTATGTAAATATGTGCATGTTGGTGACATGCAATGACACAATTTGGCATTTCAATATATATATGCATGTTGAACTATCAACTTCTTTTTTTTTTTTTTGCTGGTCATTGTCTGGTTAAAACTGCGTTGGCATTCATGAAGTACACGGCTTAAGATAGATTTCTAATATTTGACAAATGTGGGCATTAATTAATAGTGGTTCAGTATAAAATAGAACTTTATCCTCAAATATGCAATGTGGGAAATCTAATTCCAAAACTAATTCCAACTGCATATAAGTTACTGGATACAAGCCGTGGCAATTTAAAAAATAATAATTTAATATTTTTTTCCGGTATATTAAGCATGTCCTAAAAATAATAATTTAATATTTGTACATTTCTGAAGGAACTAGCTAGTTATACCACAAGTCCGTAATTCTTGCAAGAAAGAACCGCGAGAAAAACATTATTTCTGACGACACAGACTACAACAGACTTCGACTTTTGTGACCGAGGAAACTGTCACAAAAAATAAACAAACCATCACAAATACTTTTTTGTGACGGTTTGAGACCGTCATAAAAAATGTGTCACAAAAAGTTTTTTGTGACAGTCTACAGATCAACAGTCACAAAAAGTTTTTTTTGTAACAAATGGAAGTTTTCCTTGAGATGTAACGTTTGAACGTGTTTTTTTTTTTTTTTTGTGACAGTTAAAATCCATCATAGAAAGTAACGTTCGCACATAAAAATTGACGTTCGAACGTTAACCCAATCGATTAACATTCGAACGTAAAAAAATAGATGTTAATTGTTTTTGCTTCGCACGATTAATATTTACGTTCGAACGTTTGTTCGGAGATGTTTGAATGTAGCATTTGGATGTTAATGACGAAGCGTTCAAACGTAAAATGTTTAACGTTCAGATATTGGGTTGTCGTTCGAGCGTATCTATTTTAATCATTCAAACGTTTAGATCGTTTGTGCATGGAGACATTTGAACGGAGTGATTTACATTCAAACGTTTTGTTGGAATTCGGTGGTATTATGTTCGAGCGTTGGTTTGAACGTGAAGCCATGTTCGAACATTTGTTCTTTACATTCGAATGTACTGATCAGAAATAGTAATTTCATAAAATTAAAAAGTATACAAATTGTATCATATTACACCATAAATATAGCAACTAATAATTTCTTATAGAGTTGTAAAAATAGACAATAAAATTTTCTAATAATGATAATGATATGTTCATTTATTCTTCTTTCCTCACCCATTGCGATTCTGCTAAATTGACATAACACATTCCATCTGGACCAGCATCTCCCTCTATACTTGCTCTTGAACTTCTCCTCCTGGTCTCTTTGTCACTTCTACAAACACATCTCTAAATTAGACGGTCATGATAAGTGAGACTCTAACTCCTGCTATCTCGACTTCATCTGCTCAATTTCTTGGCGTGTTGCATCTAAATTGTGAGTAAGATTATTAACTTCAGAAATCGAGGTTGTGGAGGATGAACTGACAAGCTTGAAAACACGTCCCAAACCCCTTACCAAAAATCAGACTTGCTCTCTGGCACTTGCGTGAATATGTCCATGTCACTAGAAGATGATTCCTCAGAGGCTGACTGGATCTTAATCATTTTTTCCTACAATTACAACGAAAACACACAATAAGTAACATATTAAAAGAAATGAGGAATCAAACATAATATGAATTCACATGTGGCATAATTTATTCACAGAAAATAACCTCACTCTTTAGTGACGGGATCAAACCACTCAATGTGCTCATCAAGTAGCATAGACATAAATGATGGAGAAATTTTTAGGATCATCATGTTTCTAACAAAGGCATATTAGTAATTTTAAAAAATAAAATTAGTACTTAAATAAATGAATATGATAAAAATGAGTGAATTTTAATAAGTTATTAATTACTATTTTATCGGCAAGATGTTGGAATTACCTTGAATTGGCGCGATGGTGGATTGTCAAAGCCATTTTATTCTGTATATTGATAGAAGTTAAGTGCTGTAGGAGAAATTAAAAATGTTAAATATAACATATGAAACCAATATAGATGTAAATAAGTTATATGAGATAAATCTAGAATACCTGATAATCTGGACTTGTGAAAAGATCACAACACTTACTCCAATCGTCTAACTTAGGAGTGGGCAGCGAGGCCCCGCCCCTTCCGCCCCAGCCCCTGTCCCCTACTCGGAACTCCCTCCATTTTTAATATAAAAAATTATAATTTTTAATATTTATATAAATATATTGTATATAGATATATATAATTTCTTAAAAACTTGAATTCAACTTCAAGTTAATGGATTACTATTAAGTCCCACATTGCTTAATTATCACTATTGTATTGCATTGGCCTCCTATATAATGGTTGGCTTAGGAGGCCAAGGCAATCCAAAATATAGCTCTAATGAATTTATATTTTTTTTAAACGTATAAATTTCAATTTATACTTTAAATTATATTATAATTTGGGTTTAAAAAATATTTTTAGACTAAAAAAAGTTTTAGACAATGGGTTGAGCGGGAGGCAGGGCGGGGTGCGGTTTCAACCGCACCCCTCGGTAGCAGGGCTGGGGGCGGGGTATGAAACCCTGCCACCCGCATGGTGGGGGCGGGGGGCTGGGAGGGGATTCCCCTGCCCCGCACCATGCGGGTAGCACCCCTAGTCTAACTTCATTTTCGGAAAAACGGGACTGAACAGTCTCTTCCAACATCTCAAATTTCTTAAAGTGGTCATGACATCGTTCATTGTGATGCAGAAATAATGTAGTCATCAACTCATTCACAGTTCGCACATCCTTGCTACAGCCAAAATTGAGGTCGAATTCATCCTAAGAAGTGAATTGCATAAAAAATATGAAATCAAAACATCTCTAAAAAAAATTTACATTCGTATATAAATTCACCGGTACATGACTCCAAATGTCATCCTTAGCCTCATTCGGAACATCTCTCCATAATCGCACATAAAATGGGGCATATGCTAGGACTAATATGCCGATATAGGAGGAAAGCAATGCTACACTCTCATCCACTCCCCCAATAAAGTTATCAGCAATGTTAACCTTGATTTTTTTGTGCCTTCTATTTTTTTCCAGAGCAATGCCATGTGTTAAGCCATGTTCGCGACATGATAAGGCATCAACTAATATTTTTAAAATTATTAAATGCAGTCTCCAAAGTATTGAAATATAATTAGTTATCAAAAAAAATTTCTTACTGGTAGGTGTCAACTGGCTGTTTGTCTCTTGTGTATCAACTTGTTTAGGAGCGGAGTCCTCAGTTGGGGAGTCGTGATTGGGTTTGAGACTTGGGGGAGGAGACACATTTATTTATTGTTGTTTGGGTGGCATCCTTGAAAGTGATTAATATTTAAAAAAAATTAGTATAGAATAATTTATAAAAATGTATTGTACTGTCACCTATATAAATAAAATATTTAATACTTTTATTCTTCATCTCCAGATGTATTTGTCCTACTTGTTTCAGAATCGACTTCAATAACATCTTCGTCACCATCATCCTTCTTCTTCTTTTTCTTCATCGACTTCCTCTTCGCACTCTTCTTCTTCTTTTTATTCAGACTCTTCTTCTTCTCCTTCCCCACTTACTTCATGAACTAAATGATTATTTAATACGGATGGGTCGAGATGTATGGATGTGACGTCTTCTCTACATAAAGGAATTAGTTCAAGTGCATGGTGGTCAACAAATAAATTAATTCCCTCTCCATCTTCCTGGTAGGCCTATACAATCGAAGTGTCATCTTCATCTCTACTATGATCATGATCCACTACCATTCCCGCATCATAGATATTCCAAGGAACAAATTTGTGTACGACTCGCCAAGTTATCTATCCACTATCTTCATCGGCCCCTTTCATTAGATCAACCAAATAATAGATTTGAGTAGCTTGACAAGCCAATACGAATGGATCATCTTCGTACCATTTACATGCAATATTGACACTCGTAAAGTGACTATCCTTATATAACGAAACCGACCACTGCCTATATCCCACCAATCACATTTAAAACCATATGTCAGATTCTCACCCAAGTGTTTTAATCCAATAATGTCACGTATGATACCATCGTAGTCAATATCATCTGTTCCATGACTTCCATCGACCAACACACCACAATTTTGTCTTTCGATTTCTTTCACGGTCCATAGTATGGAATCTATAACTTCGAACCGTGCATGCAGTGTATTGAAGTGCTCTGTGTGAAGGACCACAGGCCAGTGCATACAATTCAGAAGAAACTGATGCGGGATCATGAGCACGTTGTTCCAAAATCTAACAATTGAAATATTAACAAAATTATTAAAAGTTAAAAAGAATTAGAATAGTTCAAAATGATTTTAAGTTATGGGAAATTTAAATGCATATGCATTGTTCAAACCATCGGAAAATTTTTATTCATGTCTCGCCTCTATATTCTCTACGCCTTTTATTCTAAGTTTGTCCATGTGTTCACTGTATAGAAGTACAAAAAAATAGAATATTTGAACACATTTGTTATAGTTAAATTTTTTTAATTATAATTATTCTAAGTATGCAGCGACATACTTGAGATAGTCATTAATCTCCCGACAATTATTCAACACGTACCACCGAGCTTTTCCTAACTCACCACCAATTAAGTCGTATCCCATTCACCCAAGGGCCGTATGTTCTAGGGAAACACTGATAGCTCACGAGGGGGAGGAGCCGCAAGATCAACATTCTGCTCTTCACGATTAAATCATGTCTCAATACCACGACGATATAGAGAGCAAAATGTCAACCATTCATCATGTATATAAGCCTCTGCTATTGAACCAGCTCGGACTTTATTCCCAACAGTGTGCTTCAATCTACCCAAATATCTTTTAACTGAATACATCCAATGAAACTGTACCAAGCCACCTAACAGTACCTCCCCAGGTAAATGTATTGTTAAATAGACCATTACATCAAAATATGAAGGTGGAAAGATCTGCTCAAATTTATATAGTATAGTAGCAATGTCTTCTTCCATCTTTCGTAACATATCTCGATTTACTATCCGATAGCACAAATCCTTGAAAAACATGCAAAGTTTGGTTATGGCGACTTGTACATTAGAAGTCAGCTTCCCATGAATTTCCACCGGTAACAATTTATGCTAAAATACGTGACAATCAAGACTTTTCAATCCATTTATTTTTCAGTCATTAGGGCTCACGCATCTATCGAGATTGGAGGCATAACCATTTGGCAACTTCTCACACCTTGCAACCATTTGTAAAAATCTATCCTCCCATCCCTTGTCATCGTAAACCATGTATGCGGCATAACCACCCTGTTGCATTTCACCTGCAAATACAAATCATGTTTAAATCTCATTTTCTCAAGATCTTTTCTTGTCTTAATCGTGTCCTTCGTCTTTTTGTTAATGCTCATCAATGTTCCAGAATATTACTACAAATATTCTTCTCTATGTGCATTACAACCAAATTGCATGCATTAATATCATATTAGTTAATTTGTTATTTTTTTATATTGCTTTATTCTTATATTGCTTAATATCTTATTAATTTGTTATTTATTAGTTAATTATGAATTCTTTACTCTTCCTATATCTTCTATCTCCTAATTGTATCTCCAACATTCACAATATTTTTTATTCATAATATGTGCCCAAATCACACGAAATAATTTTATTTCACACATATATGCACAAACCACTCCACTATTATGTTTAATCACAACATATTCACTATATCTTTTTTTAAATTCACAACATATTTACAACAAATTACCAATATAATCACAATATATTAAAAAAATCACGCCATATTCTTAGTAAATTCACAACATATTCACAACAAATTACCAATATATTCACAATTAATTCTTATTAAATTTTGAACATATTCACAATCAATTCTAATTAAATCACAATCAATTATCTAACAACATATTCTTATTAAATTTTGAACATATTCACAATCAAGTCTTCTTATATCACAATCAATTATCTAACATATTTAATCACAAATCAGTTCTTATTTAATCAATTCTTTTTAAAGGATGAATATATTCACAATCAATTCACAAAAAGACAAAACATATTCACAATCAATTCACAAAAAATCACAACATATTCCCAACAAAGTTTAGAAATATATCTAGCCCAACAATATCCCTTTACAAATGAAAAGCTTCAACAAGTGTGAACAAATAATCCTTCAAAAAAACACAATACTAGTTAGTTCAAACTAAACAATACATAGTTACAACAAAATAAATCTAAATAAACAAAAAAAAAAAAACACAATACTAACTTGATCTCTTCAAGATCAAGGAAAACTCACACTCACTCACTCACTCAAGCTCTCTTTCACTCTAATTCTCTCTCACTCTCATTCTCTCTATGCGGCACGGGTTGAAGGCAAATTGGATGAATTGCCTTCAACTCGTGCGTTCTAAAGATGCCCCAATTGGGGCCTCTATATTGTTTTACAAATTTTTTTTACTTAAGTAGTGACGCTGCAATTGGTCTGCTTAAGAAGAACGTCGGTGTCTTAAGTTGTCATACAAGTTATTATAGCGACATTTTAAATGAAAAGTCACTGGATCAAAAAAGCGAACCATTCGAACGTTAATACTATATGTTCGAACATTTCATGAGATTTTGGGATCCCGCTGAAAGAACCGCCTAATTTTTAACAAGTGCGAACGTTCGCACATACATTTGTTGACGTGCGAATGTTAATAATCCCCACAATAAGCATAGATCACGCAGATTAAGTTTGAACGTTCTCTAAAAAATGTTCAAACATTATGTTGATGACGTTGCCAGGCTAGGTTTCCTAGAATTCATGCACATTCGCACATATAATTTGATGTTTGAACATCAAGGCGTGACGTTAGAACGTTAAGTTTCACACGTACAAACGTGAATGAAATTAGATTCCACATATATTTTCTAACATAATGTGGGAAATTTCCTGCCAAATTTTTAAACATGTTCGAATGTGTATTTAAACGTTCAAACGTCACCTTAACACGTCTGAACGTACATTTGTATTTTTCGAACGTAAATCATATATTTATATATTGTTTAAACAATAGTGGTTTATATAATATTCTAATTACACGCAATATGTAACATTATTATCTAACATAGTAATATATATATATATATGACATAGTAATGTATATATTATATATTATAAGGTAAACATAGTAATATATATATATATATGACATAGTAATGTATAGTATATTATAAGTTTGTAGCTCATAACATATTAGTATATAATAGTAGTTTATTATATATACCCAAACAATATATTAATAACACTAGTATAATATTAGTATACTAGTGCACAATGTACTAGTATATAATGCACTAACTAGTGCATTATATACTAGTATATCATATATACTAGTACATAGTTTTATTAGTATAGCATATATTATTAGCTTATAATATATCATTGCATAATAATAGTTTTTAATTATACTTTATTAATATATTGACAATACTAACCTAGTATAGTATATATACTATACAAGTGTACTATGTACTAGTATAACATATATAGTTGTACATAGTGTTATTAGTATATCATATATTATTAGCTTATAATATATTAGTATATAATATTAGTTATTAATTATATTTTATTAATATATTAACAACACTAGACTATAGTATATATACTAGTACATAATGTATAAGTATAGTATATTAAGTATATTAATAATATTCCAGATCGATAATCACATATTTACAATATATAACAACTATATTATCAATAATAATATTATTACATTATATAATATATAACAACATTAATATTATACCATAAATAATATATTATTTAGCATAAATTATCAAAAATGTATTCTAGAAACGTTTGAACGCACCAATATTACGTTCAAATGTCTCAGGAATTAATTGATAAACGTTTGAATTTACAAATATAACGTTCGCATGTCTCAAGAATTAAGTGGCGAACGTTCAAACGTACAAATTGTAACGTTTGAATGGCTCTCTCTCTCATTAAGTGACGTTCGAACGTTAACATTATAACGTTCAAACATCACGTGTATATAAGCTGTTGTCTGAATGCAAAATGACATTTCAAACCAAAGCAATAATCTTCCTTTGTCACAACCATTTGCACTGCCACCAAATACGTCGCCGCCGCCGTCAAACACAGCCACAAACGTCCCAAAAAAGGTAGGCATCCATCTTTAACACTTAGTATGCTTTTTTTTTTTTTTTTTTCCAATGGAGATTTCGGGAGTTTCCGAAACCCAATGGTGGTTGGACTATCATCTTGATTTTCTGACCACCATGGGTTGCCAATGGCCAAACGACCATCGTAGAAAGTTTTCGTGAAGTGTATACTTAATTTCTACATTTGCCTTTGGTTACTTTCATTGTGTTTGAGGTGTTAGGGAATGACTGAGTTGACTCAACCATTTATGTGTTGTAACGTTTGAATGTTACATCCTCACGTTCGAACGTTAAACCTTTCAAATGAGAGATGGCTAACACGTTCGAATGTTAATAAAATAATGTGCGAACATTCTACAGTACATGCGAACGTAACGAGAGTACGTGTGAATGTATATAAGGTTCGAACGTCAGATCATTCATATTCTTGAGCATCACATACATTCGAACATTAGTCTTACGTTTGAGCGTTTATTTCACATTCATTTAAATGTAAAACCTTTCAGCTTTTAGAAAGGTCAGAAATGTTCGAACTAATAGTTAATGTACGTTCAAACCTCTTAATAAACACATTCAAGAGCTTGCTCACGTTCGAACGTATTTGTTTTGTACGTTCGAATGTAATAATTTTCTGTTTATTTTATTAATACTGTTCAAACATATACTTGGTTTAATTCGTACGTGTGTTTGCCAGCATCACATTCGAACGTAACTCATCTTATGTTCGAATGCTTATCCTAGAGGAAATAAAAGTGCGAATGTAAAGCGTAAAACGTTCCAACATAGAAGCTTAATATTCGAACATAAATTATTTTACGTTTAGACGTGTTTCTAAAATAATTTAGATTACAGTACATAATATGCTTCATTGTACTAATATTACTCAATTTCTTTCTTTCTTTCAGGATATGACGCATCTTTTGACTACTAGGAAACGAGGGAGAAAAGGAACAAGCCAGGACACTGTTCTAACAGTGATGGTCGAACGAGAAGTCCTGATCAATGAGTTCAACAAACTCAGATGGGAGACGTAAAGCCTTAGAGATGTGTTCACTACCAGATGCTAGACTAGTATATGCTTAATAAGGGGTATAATGGTTAAGGAGTTTTATATGAGGATGCGCTCCATGCCTCATGATGCATCATCTCATACCGTGACTGTACGCGGTGTTCAATTCGAAGTCTTAGCGGATGTCACCGCCGAGCTACTAGGGATCCGTCACATAACTAAGACATTGACAACAGAAGATGCTCAGCCTAGGGATGGATCCCGAGTAGATGTAAATATAGGCACTTTTGCATCATCTACTGGCCCAGTTGACCGGTATGAGGATGAGGGTATTGATGAGGAGGATGAAGACTGAGATGAGAATTTCTACATTCTCACTGAGAGAGACCAAGAGCAGCTCGATAGGAAGAACTTCTTCAGTCAGGTACAACTCCTCCCTTTTTTCTACATGTGCATCTTATTGTTGCACCAAATGTGGATCATGTGGCACATAAGGCCACATTGAGCCGGACTCGCGCATAATTCCTTATACGAGTGTCATGTGGAGAGCTCATCGACTTGCCATTTCGTATTTTTGAGAGGATTCGTTATGAAGCGAGCATTGTCTCCACGGACAACCTCTCATATGGAGTCATCAATACCCATCTATTACTGACCTGGAGTGTGACACCCCGGGCAGAGAAGTGGTTGACAAAGCAGATCAGCCCCATGGACAGGGAAGGGGGCATGGTCGATGTCTGCTTGGACCTGTACCAAATCTTATTCATCCAACCCAGTTTGGGCCTGGTGTTGGTCTCCATATTGGGAGTACTAGTCAACCGCCAACGGGTACATTTGCGGGGATGCCCAACCTGCTTAGCTTGATGCGTGCCTTACTTGGGTTGATACGATGGTCTAAGATATTACTGGGCACATCAACTGACAAATCGCATTGGTACAACAGAGTATCACCAGGTTGGCCATCGATTAGATATCCTAAACCAAAAGGTCAACATATTGACTGATGAATTTAATACATTTGTAAACAACTCGTTCTGAGTATTTTTCACTTTTATCGTGTTGTTTACATTAGTGTTAAATATTTTGTACTTTATTTTTATTATATGTAATGAACAATAATATTTAATATATCTACTGTTTTTGAATTTTAATTCTCAATCTTTTTTATTGTTAGTTTATCCAACTTAATATTAAATCACGGCACTTCAATTCTCAATCTTTTTTTAATTTGAAATATCCAACTTTAATATTAAATCAATTATCGAACGTTGACGCAAAAAATTTACACGTTCGCACTTAAGTAGCCTCAACGTTCGAATATCCAAGCCACGTTTGAACATGAATATATATATATATATATATATATACGTTCAAATGTAATACAATTTCTTGGCTGCCTTTAGTAACGGTTTCCACAAACCGTGACAAAAAATACTTTTTGGTGAAGGTTTGAAGACTATCACAATTGCCAAACCGTCACAAAACCTCATTTATGTTGTAGTGACAGTTTGGATACAAATACAAGAAGACTAATTCTAACATACATATTATGGTCAGAAAGTTTATACAGGAAATACTTTTCCTTTAAGACATTATCGCTAGAAATATACATTTTTTATGAAAATATCACGCAAGAAATACATTTTTTATGGACAAAAATGCTCATATTTGTCGAGAAAAATCACTAGAATAAATATTTCTGACGAGTAAAACCACCTCATGGGTCACATATTTCTGGCAAAATTTACAGTATATTTGAGGATTTTGTTATACTAGAAAAATACCTATTTGGGATAGAATTGAGATCACGGAGAACGGTAGGTCTGAATTTTCTGACGACTTTGCTACGAATTCAAATTGCCAAAAAAACATATTTCTGGCATTAAATGTGGCTACTGATCGCGCGGATACAAATGTGGCTACGAATTCCAAAATGCATATACAAAGGTCTCATGTCATGCTTATCCTCCTAAGTCCTACCAATAAACATTATGATATTTTAGACTTCCTGCTGGTTCTTAGATATTTCTTCTCCACAACTCATCAATCCAAGCTCTTGACTCCTCCTCTCTCTAGCTTCCAATCGCTTCAGCTCTGCTGATACTTCATCATCCTACAGTGTTTTCCAAGCGACCTTACATTTACAAGCCATTAGTCTATCATTTATTTATTTTTTGTTTCAATCATTTCGCAGGTTACGGCTTGCAGTACTTTCATTGATTTTCTCAGAGACTGATCGTTCTTTCCGTAGAATCATATATTATAAATTACTCGTACTGATCTCTAACTTGTTTCATGGCTGTAGATCAGTAGTACTACAGCATGAGGAAAAGTCAATATTTTACAAACGATCAAAACCCACAAATTAAAAGGCTGCTCGTTCCGGACAGATATATATATATATATAGTACGACAACATGAGCAAAAGAGCCAACGGTCCAAAGCTGGAACTGAAGCTGAACTTGTCGCCGCCAAGGCGGGAACACTCGCCCGCTGAGTCTCTAAATGTTTCGACCTCTTCTTCGTCGGAAATGTCGTCTGAAGGCTCATGCGTTTCATCAGAGCCGGAAGATCAGCCTATGACGTTGCAGTACTCCCCAAGCAACACGGAGCCCAGATCGATGATGCTCGTAGGATGTCCCAGATGCCTCATGTACGTCATGTTATCCGAGATGGCTGATCCAAAATGCCCCAAATGCAAGAGTACTGTCTTGCTCGATTTCCTCAAGGAAGAAAATGCCAGGAATACAAGAAACTGAGCTAGATAGCTGGAGCATGCATTTGCATGGCTTCCTTTTCCTCTTCCTCATGATCAGCATCAATTCCAACTGCGCGCTTCTCTTTTCTTTCTTTCTTTCTTTTGTTTCTCGATGCTAGCTTAATTTGGCTTGACCATATTTATTTTTCGAATGCACCTTTTATTTTTTTTCTTCGATCAGTTTTAATTATTTTAAAGTGTTTCTCTTGTCTACTATTAATTATTCCTTTTTGGTTCGTCGATACTTTTGCGAGATTTGGTTGCATATTATGGGGAAAAAAAATAGAAAAGTAAACTGCTTGGTTCGATTCAACCAAACTAGATTAATGTGGATTTTTCTTGTTAATTTCCTATATATATATATATATATATATACTAGGTAAAAGCAACGTGTAAAGCACGTTTGCCTAATTTTATGAAATGGTTATTTATAAAAAATAATATATATTTTATAAAAATTATTGATTTCACTTAATAATTTAAAGTATAGGAGAGAAAATAAATAACTTAATAATATTTTTTTCTCTGATAAGTAGAGAAGAACAATGTTTTTTTTTTTGACAAGTAGAAAATAATAGTATTTATGATATCTATTTTCATCCAATTATCATTCACATTGATAAAAACTAAAGGAAAAGTTCTCTCATTAGTTGATTTCTTATAAAAATTATTTCTTCCTATTAAATCATTCTATTTGACCAGCACATCTACAAGTTTACTGTAATACCTCACCAACACTTTTGAGAGAAACAAACACAAATCTCATGTAATAGCTTAAAAAACTGGAAAATATAATCACCATTACCAACCAATTAGTGAGAATCAAGTCACAATATTCCTTTATTATACCTGCCTGAGGCAGCCCTTTGTTCATGAAAATCAAATGTGTAGACATGCCCTATAGGAGCAATGGCCCTTCCAAGTGACGTAGTTAAAGATCCACTTCCAGTCCCATATTCCAGAACCAAACAACCAAGAACTATTTCCAAGTACATGATGACAAGGCTAATATCAGTAATTTAGAGAATCTAGTCCCGTGACTTAGAACCAAAGTCCACAATTTAGGAGTTGGAGCTAACAAGTAAATAAAACCACCCATGTTGCTAAAAACCTTGGTTCCAAAGGGCTTTCCAATCCAGTCTAAATGCTTGAATACACCAAATCGGTGCTTCATCGGTTCTGAAGCATTGAATCCTTGCATACTTTAAGAGCCTTCATGTTGCCATGCCTCTCATACATCAAAATCCTGATATTGTAAAATAAAATACAGTAACAGCTACCTGCAAAAATTAAAATCGTATAAAGTGAAAGTGTACCAGCTAGTAATATGTGTAGGAATATAAAAAGTGTTGAATAACATTTTGTACATTGTTATTCGATGTTTTGCAGGAAACTGTCCATACAAAAACACAAAACCCTTCATGTCTCACAAGGCCGCTTGGTCAATTTTGCTCAATCAACATAAAATTTATAATAAAACTTATATACCGATCTAGAGCAGAAGTGAAATTCTTGCAACTTAGCATGGTACGCATGAACACACAAACTCCCATGGACAAATGGTATCAAATGAACTTCAGTAAACCAAAAAGCCCACAGATAACTATTAGACCTTTACTAAAAGTGATAAAATATTAGTCTGATCAGTATGAAAAGTCCTCAGTATAGGGTATCAAGTAAGTGGAAAGTTCTTTAATTTCTTTCATCTGGGCTCCCCCTATTATTCAATAAAATTCTTGAAATTCTGAAATCTGATGGCTTTTTACCTCTATAAGAATCGAGCATAGTTTCACTGAATTTAAAACAAAATCTCAAATCCTTAATCCTTGCGAAGACCTGACCTCAACCTGCACAGCAAGACAAAACATTGTGACTATTTTCAGAAATAAAACCAAAGCTTACATGCTTTAAGATTATGATCTTTAACTGATATGATGAGCATTATTCATACATCATGTAAGGGGGTTTGCATTATTCATACATCAAAAAGATATGCCCAAGTAGGCAGCACATAAACATTATGACCATAATGATAAAAGCAAATTGAAAATATACAAGCCATATGTTTTGGCCCATTTCATCTGTTCTGTTTCTGTTTCTCTAACCAATTTTTTTTTTTTATAAGTAATCAAAATCCATTCCATTTTTATGTGTAATGGGCCTGAAATTTCAATTCTCAAGAATTATATTAGGCGATTTGATTAAAATCTTTAGTTAACTATAAGAAAGTAGATAAGGGTACAATTAGTGGTTGTACCTGAAGACATATGCTGAAATAGATTGGCACAGAAAGTGGCCTCCAAATCCCTATATATCGATAGAAGATTATCCATTAAAGGAGCGATTGTTAAGTCTGTCAACCATAAGAAGATAGATAAATCATTTGTATCAACAAATAGACAAAAAATAGCTAAGAATGATTCTCTTACTGACCATTGAAAGATACTAATTATAAAAAGTAAAAAAATAGAGATCTAGGATGCCTATGCTTGGTTTTGTATGTAGAATATCTTAATTCCCATGTGGTTTTCATACTTTTTTGTCATGTGTTCATAGGTACAACCATCTTTGCACAAAATGAAGTAGAAAAAGGAAAAACAGAAAACGTCACAATTTAGCATAAGATATTCACATGACAAAATCCATAGAAATTAAACGCAAAAACCTTAAATGCAAAACTATTTACACATACCCAAATGCACGAAACAGAGGTCTAGATAATATGCAAAAATCCAAATTCGAAGTACGAGATGCCAAAAACATTAACACAAAATCCGGCTAGCAAATTTTCGTCAAGCAAGCTTCTGTCGATTGCAATTTTCGTCAAGCCCTAGGAATCCATTTAAAAACCTCATAAAAACATAAAAAAATTAATCGTAATATAAGAAAATATAACTTCGAAATCACAAAAAACCTAAAAAAAAATGAAAAAGAATAAGAAATATTGGGCAGATTAACCTTTTACAAGCAATATTTTGGAAAAAAATGTCACCGACCACTTGCTTCCCATGTCAAGAAAGAAATAGTCAACCCAACCATCGTGATTTTCTCGTCCACTCTCCACAATTCATTTTCTCCCCTAAAACGGCACTTCAGTCTGCCACTGGAGCACCTCAACAGGGAAAAAAGATACGAAAAACTTGCCTGTCATCTCCATGCGCCTCACGTGAACAACGACCCAAATAATCCTCTTCTTGGTGACCATTATCCCTACGCCCGTCATCGAAATTCAGCACGTAACTCAGTGGGTCATAGTGGAATTTCCCCTGTCCGGTCCAGTTCTTGTTGAAGCAGCAGATAGGTTTGCCTTGATAAGAATGGAAGAACGTTACACTCAGGGGCTTGCCTTGACGGCATTTCCAGATCGCCTTTTGCTCGAGAGATTTTCAGAAAGGAGAGAAATTGATAGAGAGTGATGAATACGAAGAGGTTGGTGCTGGAAGCGTTACTTTCTTTTCTCGTAAATGTTCTTTTACAACAACCAATGAAATAAGTGAAGTTAGATTTAACGGAAAGTTAACGGTTAACAATTAAAATTACTTATTTCCGTTAAAACAAGAAATTTTCGTTTGATAGGCTCTTTATATATATAGAGATATATATATATATATATGTTTTCTTCACAGCCAAACTGACTCGTAGTATAATTTTCCCCCATATTAATCAAGATCGCTTCAGTTTTATATTAAATAGGGCATTCATGTCATGATATGTGGGCAAATGGAATATATGTGTATGCATATATATTTACTCTATTATAATAAGTGGCTATCTAATTGTAAAATATAGTAATTTTTGTTATTTTTCCGTTAATTTTTGTTATTTTTCCATTAAATTATGTTTTATCAAAAAACCTTTAAAACCCTTGACCATTTGACGTGTAACTCATTTATAGAATTTAATGAAAGATCATGTTTTACCAAAATGCCTTTAATAGTCTCGCTGCGCATATGAATTGACGTCTATTTTTCATATCTTTTTTATTTTGACAGTGTACTCATTTTCCTTTCTTTTTGTTTCAATTTTAGTAAATAGATAATTCAATATGAATGCAAACCAATGCTTATACTTTGCTTAAGTTTTTTTTTTTTTTTAAATTTTGATTTTTTATCTTTCTTTAATTTTGTATTTTTTTTTTCAAACAAATAAGTTATTGGCTTTTTCACTTTTTTTTTTTATTTAAATTATTATATCAGGTGCACTTCGAGACTAACGCACCCGATGCCGTTCTCGTGTGTGTGTATATATATATAGATTAGGTAGATAAAATATTAAAGAAGATATACGTATACGTTGAGCAAACCCTTATAATTGTATAAATTAAATATAAGGAGTGTAATGCGGCGCGGAATGCGTCGATATATAATGGCCAACGCCAACTACACTGCTGCGGCCATTATCATAGCTAATATTGAGGCGTCTCAGCAAAAGGAATCTGCACTCATGATAGCACTGCAAGCAGACATGCATAACAGAAGCAGATAATGATAAGAAAGTTTCAGAAGATATTCCCACAACAGAATAAATATTCTCTAGCCACCTGTTATTATATATATATATATATATATGTATATGTATATGTATACGTATATGTATATGTCATGCACTCGACGGTTTATATATGGTAGTTGAGCTAACTAGTTCTGATGGCCGCCTGGCCTTTGTTTTTACGACTTAGCCGTGAATATCATTCATATATATATATACTGCGTCATGTGCTGATTAACCTAACATTTTTAAACACATTAATTAAAAACTTGCAGAAATATATGATCACCAATTATAAATTTAGACATGAGCATTAATAATGCTAATTGAGCTAGATATTTAAGCATCTCCAAACTGCAGGAAAAAAAAATAATAATAAAAGAAGAATTAATGGAATTTAAAGATCAGCCCAATTAATTTCCTTTATTTGGGTTAACTTAGGCCCCTTTTGAATACATAAATATTTTCAATCCATCTCATTTTATTTCATGATTATTATAATTTTTTTAAATTCACATATAAAATATAATAAATAATTTAATTTTTTTAAATCTTAAAATAATAATAATATTAAAAAATAATATTTTATTCAACTTATTTAAAATTACCTCATCTCATTTTATTATTTAAATGAACTCTTAATTTGACGTAAGAAGTTGGATTTGCTTTAAAATAAAACAAACTTTATTTAAAATGTGTCGCACCACGTCATCAAGATATAAGCACCAGTTTGAAATTAGTAATTTACTTTTTTAAAATTTCTTAGTACACCAAATATTTTTCAATCACATGATAATTCTCACTTTCGAGTTAGTTGAGCCGTCATGTCTAATTTATTTGAAAACATCGGCCGGTCACGGGTCGATGCTGCATGCATGCATGTTTCCTTGGGCTATATATGTTCTAATATTGGCTTATTTTTTGAAATTAATTGGACCAACCACCTATATATATTTATATATAGTCTGAAGGGTACGTAATTAGCTCTGAGTAAAGAGAGTACGGGTGATGCATGGTAGCTAGCTGTACGTAGCTGCATCAATCCTTGTCTAGTACTAGTGGCCGGCGTATATCTTTGGGACCGTTAACCTTAGCTAACTGTCTATTATATATTGGCTTTTGCTTATGATCTGCATGCATTATATATTAGCTTTTGCTTATCTGCATTAATCTTTGTCTAGTACTAGTGGCCAGCGATGATGGATGCTTGTACGTACATGTATATATATATTGTAACATTCATAGGCCAGGTTAGTTTACAACGTAGGTACTATATGTGTCAGGAAATTAAATGGAATCGAATAGGAACAATATAATTACATCAAACATGCACTTCAAGATATTAGATTTTTTGAGATAAAAAATTTTATCTCAAAAAATTCAAATTTTGTCTCAAATTATATTTGAAGATAAAAATAATTCGTTTTATTTTGTCTGAAAAAGACCATCTCAAAAAATTTTTAAAGATAAAAATCAAATTTTGTCTCAAAAATCATTTTTAGATACGAAATTAGGTAGATCCAGTCGAAATCGTTCGAATGAAACTTTTTTTTTAAGACGAACCAATTTCATCTCAATACATTGTTTGAATAGAATATTTCTCCGTTCAAACCAACATGTCCATTCGAACAATATGAAATATTCATTCGAACTAATGACCATATTTGATCAAGTTCGAACGAACGGAATGTTCGAATAGATTTTATACATTCGAACTAATAAATTTCTCAAATGATTTGTGTTCGAATAAAAATTATGTCTCTTCGAACAGAAATTTTATTTTCAAAAATTATATCCATTCGAAATGGGTTTTGCATATTAATATTGTTCGAACAAATATTTTATTATTCGAACGTCCATATTTCTCGGTTGTCGTTCAAATGGGTTACTTTTTGTTCGAGTGAGTCTGTTTTGGTTCGAATGGATTTATAAATAGTAATTTACTGTTTGAACTGGTTATTTACCATTCAAATGGTATTAATTATACAGATCAGAATTTAATTAAAAATACCATACTAATATTACACAAATTTTAATTCAAACATCAATTGTTCAAATATTTTAGAACATCATAATATAAATACAATTAAAAAGATAAATTTTAAGACTATGGTGGTGGCATAGAGTTTTGGGACATCATTGACTGGAACTGTTCAAACATTTTTTGGTTATTCAACTACATCCTCTCTTCTAATCTCGCCTCAAAATCTGCTACTTGATCTAATCGGGCCAACAACTCTTTTTCCTTGGATCTCAATCGTTTTATCTCAAGTGTTGCTTCCTCTAATTCCTTAGTCTTGTCGTCATTCGATCTGGTTCGAGAATAGGATGATGATGTTGAGGATGGTTTTACGCAACGTCCTAAGCCCTCAAATATCCAGAACGTAATCCAAGAACTTGAGAAAGGATCTGAGCATCGTTGATAGATGATGCATCAGATGAATCCGCAACAGTTTCTTTAAGAGATATCATCTTGTCCTACAAAAATAAAAAACATTAAAGTTAGTATAAGTAACAAAAATATTATGTGACAATTGAATTAAAGAAACTTAAACTTACATAATTTGTCTCTGCTTCGGGACTGACCCAACTACCATCACGATTTTTATGTGCTTTAACATACAATTCGGTCAGATCATAGGCAGCGGGACTTTCTTCTTTCTGTAAAAGGAAAATCTATATTAGAACTTATATAAAAAAAGTGTATCATATGTTAATATTTAACGGACACTAAAATAACTTACTATTTTGTTAAACAAACGATGAAAAGATCGAGAACCCGCATGATGGTTTATCTTTAAATTTAATCTATTTGCTTTGTTCACAACACTACGTTGATAAAACAAATATTAGCCTATATGTTTAATACATTTATCATATACTATTAAAAAAAGATAGCAGCGATATTACCTGATAAGCAGGATCTTCAAACATATCACAAACCTTCTCTCATTTGTTTGGTGGAATTGCTTGGAATGGATTTTGGTGCACCTCTATTGTAGTACTGAACTTCTTATAGTGTGCATGGCATCGACCTTTGTACCTCTGAAATGCATTCGACATTAGTTCCTCAACCGTTAATCAAACCTCTCATCGAACAAAATTCAGCTCAAACTCATCATTTCAAAAATTATAAATAATTAGTATAAATACAACATAACTTGAAAGTAACATGTTATATACATAGTTGCTTGAGATGTAGCTTATTACCAAGCAACACTTTTTGATATGGTCTTTCACATTTTGGAGAACTTTAGACCAAGAGGATGTAGCAATTGGTGCATATGTGCGAGTAAGAGTACCAACATAAGAAGCAAGCCACGTTGCCGAATCTCCGGAGCCACCGGAGTGATCATCAAGAATATCAACCTTGATTTTACCCACTTTTCTTACTTTCTCTATCCAGACCCCCTTGTAGTGCCTCTACCTCAGCGCTTGCTTACAACAGCTATATATACAATAATTAAAGCAAAACTTTTAATTAAATTATTTTATTTTATAGATATATTACTTAAATTGAGTATAAAATATGATATTTAATTTGATAAAGTACCTTCTTCTGGGTCTAGGGATGTTGGCTCACTATTCACGACAGGTGAACCACACGAGGAGTCAATAATGGATGGAGATGGCACACCAGTTGCTTTGCGTTTGTGAGGCATATCTATTTGAAATTCTAACAAATTATTATTCAAACCAACGTTACAGATATTTATAAGAATAATACTTACAAAAATTCATGTTTGAAATTCATTCACTATCCGTTTTGCTAGACCAGTCACCTTCATCCGCACTAGACACTTCAGTTGATTCATCTTCTTCCGATATTTCACCCTCAATTACTTCGGGTTTAGCATCTTCTCTACGCAATGAGATCATATCATATTGGCTTAGATCAACAAATAGATTGATGCCTACTTCGTTTTCTTGATGTGCTTCTTCATCTACCGGACTGTCAACTTATTCATGTGGTTCGTCTGCCTATGGAATGTAATCATATACATTTCTTGGTGCAAACTTCTCCATTACTCGCCATGGGTTTTCGTACTCCAGATCATCTAAATTAAAAACTTGATTTTCTTGGCAAGCGAGAACGAAGGGATTGTCCTCATACCATGTAACGTCCCGTCCCCGAGGGTCCGAAGAGTTAACTCAAATTATTTGATAATCAACTCCAACATTGCTAATACTCTTCCAATAGCTCCAAATCCAACATAAACACTTCAAATTTAATTAACCACACATACTCGTATGTAGAATCCTTAATATAGTAAACCCAAAATTACCAACTTCTCTACATGTCACTTAAACTCACATTTCAACAATATAATTATAAAAAATCACCAATATTCATCGAAAGCTTTATATTTTTAATACACTATTCTTAAGTCATCTCACCCAATTCTTCATAGTCCAGATCCTCAGCTGAAACATCCAAAAATCATCTGAAAATATTGGAGATAAGAGAAGGTGAGTTATCAATAACTCAGTAAGCAGAGAATATATACTAGTATGCAAATTTGAACATTTACAGATTTCAGAATGCAAAACAAAATACTTTATATTTTCAGAATGCAGAGCGAGAACATGTTATCAAAAATATCAGAGTGAAAGTTCACAATATTCTTATTCAAAATTCCCTTGGTACAACATAACTGAAACATCATATCAGAACAAAATTTCATGTTTAACCCCTGTGGTATGGTTGTGCAAACCCCGGCGGCCAACTGAGCAGCAACAGAATGTGAATCTTCCCCTTATCATTCTCGGAGCCCTAAGTGTGCACATAGGAAAGACCATGCAGAAAACCACTTTGTTTCCAAAGTGGGTGCACCAGAAATATAAAAGTTGGTACCAACCCAAACAAAGGCCACAATTTTACACTCGTTGTAAGGTCAGAACAGAAACAGAATGTCATGCCAGAGGTTTCAGAAATCACATCATATCACATCAGAGTACGGAACATTTTCAGAACAGAACAACATCAGATCACAAAAAATATAATTTATGCACAATTTTTCATAGTTGCTCTCTTTTGTATAGTTCATAAACAGAAGGCCAAAACTTTGATCATTTATAGACCAGTTATGACAGAAAGTACTTTATTCTTAAACAGAATTTCATGAGTCATGCAGAACAAATAACTGAGGTCGTTTTCAAAATTTCCTTTCATAACAAAACATGCACATTTTCAAAATTGACCTCAGACTATTTTATTTTTATGCAAAGTCTAGCATAGAAACCCCGCTTACTGGACTTCTTAGCTTTTCAGAATTTTCCTAAAAAATGTCGAGTCAACTATAAATCGTCACGTAATTTCCGTAAGTTTTCAATCAATCACGGATTTCGATATTTAAGCCTAAGCTTTTAAAATAACCTATTTTAATTCCTCAAAACTTAAAACCCTCATAATCCCAAAACATATAATCACTTCCTAAAATCACCAATATCCACCATAACCAACGTCAAACTCAAAATACCAATATTTAAACCCGAAACAGCCAAGAAATCTCATAGCATAAACCAATCACAAAAAAAACTTCATCATCAAATCCAACTGACCCCTTACTCCTCGAACTCAATCCAGCACAACCAACTAATTCATAGTAAATGAGTTAATGCAAAAATACATTTCAATCTCAAAGGTTCTTTGGGAACATACTTACAATGCTATAATATACTTTTTGAAAGATCACGGAGGTGCAAGAGGTGGCGACACAGCAACAGAATAGTGTAAAATGCACTGTGGCCGTTGGTCTCAAAAACTCACTTTTGAACGGGGGCAAAACAAGACCCGAGATTGATAGGGGGCTTAGGGATGTCAGTGAAGCCAATGGTGGTGGTGGTTGGCCATGGGTGGTGGCGTGGGAGGTGTTTGGAGGCCAAAATGCTCAAAACGAAAATGTGGATGGTGGAGCTTCACCGATGGCGGATTGGAGCTGGGGATGGGTGGGTAAGATTGCTAGGAGGTCAAGGAAGATGTGGTGAAGAAATGGTGGCCGGAGATGACGCAACGGCGGCGCGCGAGCTCAAAGGGCGCCGCCGGTTGATGCCATGCATGGGGCTCACGGCGGCGAGGGAGGAGCTGAAAACAGGAGGGGGAGGTCGCTGGCCGGACAGGAAGAGAAAGGGAGGGGCGGTGCCGACCACGGCGGCGTTGTTAGACCCCCACGTCGAGTTGCTTCTAGAGATGCGACACATGCCCTAGTCATGGTGGGAACATACACCTTGGCTAGCCCACAACCATGCCTTGGCTTGTGGGGGGTCACGCACGGGGCGCCCAGCATGCATGCATGCCTTGGCCTGCGCGTTGGCACTCACGAGACGCTCAGCATGCGGGCTAGCGAGGATAGTGGGGATCTGCCCAGGTGCACAGCCAAGAGCCGCACGCCTATGCGCGCGGCAATGCGCGCAGTCAGGCACGCAGCCATGTGCGCAGCACAACCCATGAGCATGGCATTGAGCGCAACAGCGTGCCACGCACCCACGAACATTCCAGTGCGCAGGCTCATGCGCACGCTACTGCGCGCGCCCATGTGCCCTAAGGCCATGCGCACATTCATGTGCCACACAACCAGCCCAACCAGTGCGCGCGCACGCCCATGCCCACCAACTTGTCGCACGCCTGCGCATGCCCATGCCCACCATCCTGCGACACACCAGCGAGGTTAGTGGCATGCCTCAAGGTATGCGATCCAATGCACGGCTCCAGCCCGTGCCTTGCAGAGCAGGCCAATGGCATGCCCACCAGACATGCCATCTAGCGCATGGCTCCAGCCCATGCCTTGCAGCCAGCACCTAGGCCACCAGCCTGGGACATGCAGTGCACCCACATGGCTCTTCATCAGCAAGCCATGCCGCACCACCTAGCCATGGACCTGCCTGAAGACCACCATGCACCAACCTAGCCCACCATGGGCCCATGCATGCCACAACCAAGCTTGGTCCATGTCACTATCATGTTTATTTATTTAATTTAATTTGATTATTTATTTATTTTCAAGGGACCTATTGGAGATTTCCAAGTTGTATTGCTTATAAATAGGACTTCATTCACTTGCCTTAGGATCTTTTGGCAAAAATTTTAAAGAGAGAACTATTGTTTGAGAGATCACCAATGGTGCCTTTGCACTTGGGCTTTTTGGGTGAAATTCGTGAATCTCAAAGAGAGGATTACACCTTGCAATTCATTGAATAGGTGTAATTCATTTATCTTGTTTCTTTGCAACTTGGTGCAATTCGTGAATCCAAATTGTGTTTATCAATATATGAGATTTATTCAATTCTTGTGCAATTCGTGAATCAAGTATTTGATTGTTATTGTTTATGCTTTTGTTCATTCAAGTTCTTGAGTGTTCATCATTGTTCTTGGAATTCTTCATATTTTTGCTCTTCCAATCCATCCAAGCCACAAAAGTCGACCAACCTAGTGTTTGTCAACTTTCCATAAATGGTTTGCCTCTTCACAAGTTGCCCTAGCCGAAACACAATATCCTTGCCAAGTCCAATACCATTTCGGCAATCACTTGCCTTATTTGGATTTGCCCTAGCCGCCCACCATACTTACCATAACTAGTGTTCCTACCTTTTAGGAACCCTAGTTGACCATCTTATTCCCCATAGCCGGCCATACCCATTCCCAAAGTTGACTCCCAAGATTTTAGGAAACTTTCCTAAAATCACTCAACCAAGTAACCAAGTCAAACCCTTGTGGCCGTCCAACCCTAGCCGCCCATTACCAAACCCTAAACCTAAACCCTAGCCGTCCAACTCCAACTTTCCAAACCCTAAACCCTAACTCCCAAGTGGCGCCAACCCTAGCTCCACACTAGTGTCGTGCGCCCCTTACCATCACTTGAGCCATACACTTCTTTGACCTTTTCCACCATCTCCTACACCAGCTTAGCCCAAATACTTAACCTCACCATACCCAAGTGGTCACCTTGACCACCATTGCTTGGGAACCAAGCAAGAGAGGAATAAGGGTTCAATCATCACAAGGCTACCATTGGCGTGGAGAACATAGTGTTTAGGGACTTGACCGAAGTCCCTAACATTAATTGGTACTTTCATTGAGAGAATTCTTGTTTGGTGAATTTTGAGGAGTTCTCACTTCTCCAAGAAGTAAACTTGTTAACTTAAAACTTTGTGAATTGGTTGGGGGGGACCCTCGTTGGATCCCATATATTTTGTTGATTGTGAAATTGAAGTTTGGGGGTTGAGGTAGAGGACGGAGTAGTATTCTTAAAGGGATCGACCACCCTAGAAGGTGGAGGATCCAAGGTTGGACATTTGCTTGTGCAAGAGGGGTTGGCCACCCACAAAGGTGGACAACTCAAGGTTGGACTTGTGAGCCCTTCCTATTGCCCAAAAAAGTGCAAGTTGCTGTCCAAGGCTACAACAACCAAAATTTTCAGTTTGCAAGACTAGTTTGCAAGAGTTTCAAGAGATTAGTTTGCAAGCATCATGTCTACAAGCAACCTTGAAGCCAAGAGGAACATGAGTTCCAACCGGGAACGGATTGAAGTGCTAGAAGAGCACAACACTAAAGTCATGGACATTCTAAGTGAGGTCAACACCACTATGGCCGAACTTAGGATGGCGGTGAATGTTACCGTTCATGATAATGAAGAGCATAGAAGAACCATGGAAGCTATGAGAAGAGAAACTCATGAGAATATTGAGAGAATTGAAAGAAAAATTGTTGAAGGCCAAGCCCCATGGCAAGAGATAAATGGACAAAGGCAAGATGTTTTTGTGGATGGTGTTGAAACTAGTGTGACCGGATCTATGCATGAACCACCAAGAGAAGAATTGAGAACGGGTGGACGTGTTGAGCATGATGATGTTGCGGTTGAAAAATGGATTTATGGTGGAAGCCACCATAGAAGTCGTAGCATTAGAGGAAGACATCAAGATGTGAGGTATGAGATGCCTAGATATGATGATGGCCATGAGGCCGAACATGCTTATGAAGATGAGAGGCCTTTGGGCCATGAGAACCGAGATGATAGAAGGCCTAATTATTATGATAGAAATGGAGGCAATCATGGAAGGAGGTTTGATGATGAATACCGTGAGGAAAGAAGGGGAAACCGGGCTATTGACCGGGGACCCAAGAGACCTAAGGTGGACTTCCCTAAGTTCAATGGGGGAGATCCATATGAGTGGCTTGACAAAGTGGATCACTACTTCCACACTTATGAGGTGCCGGGAAGAGAGAGGGTATCAACGACATGTTTCTACTTGGAAGGTAAAGCTAGCAAGTGATGGAGATGGATTAGAGATCAATATGAGAAGGATGGGAAGAGATTAGGATGGACCGCTTTTAAGAAGGAATTTTTGCTACAATTTGGCCTTTCTCCCACCATTAATCATCATGGGCAATTGGGTAAATTGAAACAAGAGGGAAAGGTCCACCACTACATTGAGGAATTTCGACAACTACAAACACTTGTGAGAGGATGGTCCGAAGAAGCACTTGTGGGTACATTCATTGATGGCTTGAAGCCTTGGTTAGCCAAGGAAATTAAGTTGAAGCAACCTACAAGGATTCAAGAAGTAATGATAATGACCGAGATCCTTGAGGAGAGTAACACTATGGAGAGGAAGTTTTCCAAGGATGTGGGGAGTAAAGCCTCAAAAACTTTACAAACCAAATCACCTTGGAAAAATAAAGTGGAGATGGATGTTTCTAAACCTAAGCCATATGAGGTGAATAAACTATCTAGAGAGGAAGTATAAGAAAGAATTAAGAAGGATTTGTGCTTCAAGTGTGGTGACAAGTGGAGCAAGGAGCATTCTTGCAAGTCAGGTAAAGCATATGTAATGATTGAAGATAATGAAGATGAGGCATCTTCAAGTCATGAATCCGAGCATGAGGAGGCCGAACCTAGTAGTGAAGAGGAAGATGCCGAATTGTCTCTAAATGCCATGTTCGGTGTTCAAAGGCCCACTTCTATGAGAGTCATGGCATGGATAGGGAAATTTGAGGTTACGTTATTAGTTGATAGTGGCTCAACCCACAATTTTATCAATTCCAACATTGTCACCAAAGTTGGATTGAAACCGAGCACTGTTGAACCGTTTGATGTGAAGGTTGCCAATGGAGACAAGCTAAGATGTGAAGGCCTTGTAAGAGAGGTCAAGATGAATGTCCAAGGGGTTAGAATTGTTGCGGACTTGCATGTGTTGTCCCTTGTGGGACTAGATGTTGTCTTGGGCAATGCATGGCTTAAAGGCATTGGTAAAGTGGTGAATGACTATGAAAAAATGACTATGGAATTTCGGATTGGGTCCAAAAAGAAGTTGTGGACAGCTTTGACAACCAAGGAAGTCAAGTCTTGTGAGGCTATGATGTTTGAAAGACTATGCAAGGGTGGAGTTAGTTGCTTTGCCATAATTTTAACAAAACAAGAGGCACTTTGTGAAGTTGAGAAGAGTGAAGAGGGGGGTAAGAAGGATGACTTGTCCTTGCTGCCCTTGGAGGTCCAAGAGGTCTTGAGAGACCATTGGGGGGTCCTAGAGGTGCCAACTACTTTGCCACCTACTAGGCTCTTTGATCATAGTATTGCCTTGAGGGATGAGAGTAAACTGGTTAATGTTCCTCCATACCGATATGCTCACTTTCAAAAAGAAGAAATTGAGAGACAAGTTGAAGCGATGTTGAAGGGAGGCTTGATAAGGCCTAATACTAGTCCTTTTTCTTCACCGGTCTTATTGGTGAGAAAGAAGGATGGCACTTGGCAGTTTTGCAACGATTATAGAGCATTGAATGAAGCTGCCATCAAGGATAGGTTTCCCATACATACCGTTGATGAAATGTTGGATGAGTTGCATGGAGCTAGTATTTTTTCTAAGCTTGATTTGAGGGCGGGTTATCACCAAATCAGCATGAAGGAAAGAGATGTGCATAAGACAGCATTTAGAACTCACAATGGCCACTATGAGTACCTTGTTATGCCATTTGGGTTGTGTAATGCTCCATCAACATTCCAAGCCGCCATGAACACTATCTTCAAGCCTTTGTTGAGAAAATTTGTATTAGTTTTCTTTGATGGCATATTGGTACTCTAAGACCGTGGAAGAGCACAAGCTACACTTGAAGTTTGTGTTGAAGATTCTTGAAGAACATCATTTTTTTATTAAAGCATCTAAATGTACTTTCATGGAAAAAGAGCTTGAATATTTGGGGCACTTCATTTCGGGTGAAGGAGTCAAAGTGGACCAAAGGAAGATTGAGGCCATGGTTGATTGGCCATTGCCTAGTGATATTTCGGCATTGAAGGGTTTCTTGGGGTTGACCGGCTATTATAGGCGGTTTGTAAAGAACTATGGGCTTATTGCTAAGCCACTTACTTCATTTTTAAAGAAGGACAATTTTGCATAGACCCAAGAAGCAGGAGAAGCTTTTGATGAATTGAAGAGGGCAATGACTACCACTCCCGTGTTAGCATTGCCTAACTTTTAGAAGGCTTTTGAAGTCTACACCGATGCTAGTGGAGAAGAGATAGGGGCTGTTTTGGTCCAAGAAAAAAGGCCAATAGCTTTATTTCCAAGGCACTTGGTCCTATGAAGAAATCTTGGAATACTTATGCAAGGGAAATGCTTGCGGTTGTGCATGCCGTGAAGGTGTGGAGACCTTATTTGTTGGGAAGGAAGTTCACCATTGTCATGGATCAACAAGCACTGAGGCATTTGTCGCAACAAAAGATTGTGACATCGGAGCAACAAAAATTTCTTGTAAAGCTTTTGGGCTTTGAGTATGACATTGTGTATCAACCGAGGAAGAAAAATAAAGTTGTGGATGCTCTTAGCAGAAGAGAGGGAAGTTCATTGTTGTGGCAAGTCCATAATGAAGATGAAGCTACTTTGATGGCCTTGAATGGGGCCGAATGGAGGATATGGGATAAAATTTGGGAAGCAACAAAGTTAGATGCAAGAGCCATTAAAATTGTGGAGCTTTTAAAAGCTCAAGGAGATGGAGTCATCGGGTTCAAGGTAAGAGATTGCCTCATTTACTACAAGGAGTATGTTTATGTTCCTAATGTTCCTAACTTGAGAAAGGAGATTCTTGATCACTTCCATCATAGTAAAGAGGGTGGACATTCGGGGTGGTTGAGGACCTACATTCGGGTGAAGCATTTTTTCTATTGGGAAGGCATCAAGAAGGCTGTGAAGAAGCTTGTAACTGAATGTGATGTGTGCCAAAAGTCTAAGTATGAGACAAGACCTCCATCAGGGTTGTTGCAACCATTACCTATTCCTAATTTAATTTGGGAAGACTTGAGGATGGATTTTGTTGAAGGGCTTCCAATTAGTGGCGGGTTTGAAGTGATCCTTATTGTGGTTGATAGATTGAGCAAGTATGGGCATTTCATTCCACTTACTCACCCATACACAGCCAAGAGTGTGGCCAAAACTTTTATTGATCATGTGGTGAAGCTACATGGGTTCCCCAAGAGCATTGTCATGGATAGAGATAGAGTATTCATGAGTTCCATTTGAATGGAATTGTTTGAGCTCCAAGGGAGCAAGTTGAAGGCGAGTTCATCCTACCACCCACAAACCGATGGGCAAACGGAAGTGGTTAATAGAACACTTGAACAATACTTGATGTGTTTTTGCCATGACGAGCAAAAGAAGTGGGGGGAGTACTTGTCTTGGGCCGAATATTGGTACAATACTTCATTCCATGCTTGCATACAACGAAGCTCATTTGAAGTAGTTTATGGAAGAACACCACCAATATTGGTGAATTATGAGAGGGGCACGGCAAAAAATGATGAAGTTGAAAAAGAATTGATCACTAGAGATGAGATCTTAGTGAAGGTAAAAAAGGAGCTTGCGAAAGTTCAACAAAGAATGAAAAAGTACTATGATGAAGGTAGAAGAATGGTTGCTTTTGAAGTGGGAGATTATGTGTATTTAAAATTGCAACATTTTGGCCAAATGACATTGAGAAAGAAACTTAACTTGAAGTTGGCCAAGAAATACTATGGACCTTTAAGCGCTTGAGAGGTTGGGTGAAGTGTTTTATAGGTTGGAACTCCTTCCAACTTCCAAACTACACCCGATTTTTCATGTAACCGTGCTCAAGAAGAGAATTGGTGACCCTAGTCTTATTGTGGAAGAGCTACCCAAGTTTGATGATGAAGGGCGTATGCTCTTGCAACCAAAAGAGGCTCTTAATTATAGGGTTATTCCAAGGAGAAGAAAGAGGCAAAGTGTGTGGCAAGTGTTGATCAAGTGGAGTAAAGCTCCAAGAGAAGAGGCTACTTGGGAAGATTATGATGATATAAAGGAAAGATTTTCAAAATTTATCCTT
Organism: Juglans regia; assembly: GCF_001411555.2. Lineage (NCBI taxonomy): Eukaryota > Viridiplantae > Streptophyta > Magnoliopsida > Fagales > Juglandaceae > Juglans > Juglans regia. The sequence continues at coordinate 20,625,259 of NC_049914.1, read as the reverse complement.
GAGGGCAAGGATATACTTAAAGAGAGGGGGATTGTTAGACCCCCACGTCGAGTTGTCTCTAGAGATGCCGCACATGCCCTAGTCATGGTGGGAACATACACCTTGGCTTGCCCACAACCATGCCTTGGCTCGTGGGGGGTCACACACGGGGCGCCCAGCATGCATGCATGCCTTGGCCCGCGCGTAGGCACTCACAGGGCACCCAACATGCGGGCTAGCAAGGATAGTGGGGATCTGCCCAGGTGCACAGCCAAGCGCCGCACGCCCATGTGTACGGCAATGCGCATTGCGCAGCCCATGTGCATGGCATTGCGCTCAATAGCAGCCACGCGCCCATGCACATTCCAGTGCGCAGGCCGGTGCGCACGCTAATGGGCCGCATGGCCCTGCGCGCGCCCATGTGCCGCAAGGTCATGCACACATCCATGTGCCTTACGGACAGCCCAACCAGTGCACACCCATGCCCACCAACCTCCCGCACGCCAGTGCACACCCATGCCCACCATCCTGCAGCACACCAGCCTGGGCCATGCAGTACACCCACATGACTCACCATGAGCAAGCCATGCCGCACCACCTAGCCATGGACCATCCCGAAGACCACCATGCACCAACCTAGCCCACTATGGGCCCATGCTTGCCACAACCAAGCTTGGTCCATGCCACTATCATATTTATTTATTTAATTTAATTTATTTATTTATTTTCAAGGGACCTATTGGGGATTTTCAAGTTGTATTGCTTATAAATAGGACTTCATTCACTTGCCTTAGGTTCTTTTGGCAAAACGCGTAGAGAGAGAACTATTGTTTGAGAGATTACCAACGGTGCCTTTGCACTTGGGCTTTTAGGGTGAAATTCATGAATCCCAAATAGAGGATTACACCTTGCAATTCATTGAATAGGTGTAATTCATTTATCTTGTTTATTTGCAACTTGGTGCAATTCGTGAATCAAAGTTGTGTCTATCAATATATGAGCTTTATTGAATTCTTGTGCAATTCGTGAATCAAGTATTGGATTGTTATTGTTTATTCTTTTGTTCATTCAAGTTCTTGAGTGTTCATCATTGTTCTTGGAGTTCTTCATATTTTTGCTCTTCTAATCCATCCAAGCCATAAAAGTCGACCAACCTAGTGTTTGTCAACTTTCTATAAATTGTTTGCCTCTTCACAAGTTGCCCTAGCCGAAACACAATATCCTTGCCAAGTCCAACACCATTTCGGCAATCACTTGCCTTATTTGGATTTGCCCTAGCCGACCACCATACTTACCATAACTAGTGTTCCTACCTTTTAGGAACCCTAGTTGACCATCTTATTCCCCATAGCCGGCCATACCCATTCCCAAAGTTGACTCCCAAGATTTTAGGAAATTTTCCTAAAATCACTCAACCAAGTAACCAAGTCAAATCCTTGTGGCCGTCCAACCCTAGCCACCCATTACCAAACCCTAAACCTAAACCCTAGCCGTCCAACTCCAACTTTCCAAACCCTAAACCCTAACTCCCAAGTGGCACCAACCCTAGCTCCACACTAGTGCCGTGCGCCCCTTACCATCACTTGAGCCATACACTTCTTTGACCTTTTCCACCATCTCAGCCCAAACACTTAACCTCACCATACCCAAGTGGTCACCTTGACCACCATTGCTCGAGAACCAAACAAGATAGGAACAAAGGTTCGGTCATCACAAGGCTACCATTGGCGTGGAGAACATAGTGTTTGGGACTTGACCGAGGTCCCTAACAGGTGTACAGTGATGGAGGCTGGAGGACGACACACGGACTAGGAGGGAGGGCTATGCGCGCACGGGAGAGGGGAGAGAGAGAGGAGAAAAGAAATGGGGGGAAAAGAAAAGATGAAGAAAAGAAAAAAGTAAGGGAAATAAATGAGGTTCAATCCTCACGTATTGGGTCACAAAATGATCCAACAAAAATTATTTCAAAAAAATAAATTTAAATAAAATAATTTAAACACAAAGACTACGTAAAATAAAAATTAAATCCAACAACACAATAATTTTAAAACCCACAAAAAAATAATTTAAATTAAAGAACAATTTAAATGCAAAACAATATTTAATATTAAGAAAGCACACCAAAATAGATTTCACAACTTAAAAATCATGAAATAAATCAACGAGAAACCTAATAAATTTTAAAATAAGAGAACTAATATTTAAATTAATTAAAATAATCGTTTAGTTAAAATACACTAAAATACAGGGTATCGCATATTATGTGCGAGATGTATTGACATTCACAAAATAATCATTGTTGCACACTCCCAACCTAGGATTTGAGACATCCCACCAATTACATTTAAACAACCAGACCATATATCCCCCCATGTATTTTAACGCTATGATATCTTCCACAATTCCGTAGAAGTCAATGTTATCATCTTTATGGCTTCCTTCAACTACGACCCCACAATTTTGAATTTTCCTATATCGTTCTCTATCAGTTGTGTGAAATCTATATCCACGCACCAAACATCCTGAGTACTGGATGGCCCGCCTAGATGGACCACATGCTAGAGCATGCTGTTCTGGTGAGATTTCTTCTAAATTTTCACCATATTTCGATGCAACCTATATCAATAAATATTATTATGTAGAAAAAAGGTGGAGTTTAGTGACATGAAGTTCATATTATAAAATGGGGCTTAACAGTAATACCGTATATTCAAACCACGAGACAAATTCCTCTTCGTGCATCTTTTCTACGTCAGTTACACCATTCGAACGAAATAGTTGTATATATTCCCTATACATGTTCATGTGAATGGTTAATATGTATGAAGTTATACTATATTATTATACACAAACTTAAAAATTATATTGATTTAGAGGATCCTCACTAACCCCAAGTAGTGATCAATCTCTGCGCAGTTATTCAAGACATACCATCGAACTCTTTCAAACTTTCACCCACATAGGTCGTAGCCCCCTTTTGCGCCTATGGGACGCACGGTCTGGGAAAACATAGTAAATGTCAATGAAACTCTCATATCTCTTCCACCTTCATAATTTTGGTCTAATCTTGTAAATCTAGTATCAACCTCACGAAAATACATTGAACAAAAGGTATGCCACTCATTATCAATATATGACTCTGCAATCGAGTCTTCTGGACGAACTTTATTCCCCGTAGATCACTTAACTTTTTCCAAAAATCGTTCAATAGGATACATCCATCTATACTAAACTGGGTCAACAACTAAACCCCCACGAGATAGGTGCACAGCCAAATGAACCATTACATTAAAGAATGAAAACGGGTACAAACTTTCCAATTTGCATAATATTACTGCAATTCAAGAATTGTACTCAAACATTCTTAAAGAGAATATTTGGCCACAACTCTTGAATGGTTTTAAGATTCAAGTACATATAAAAATAATCCTGAAATCCAAAAATGTCCAACTCCTACAATTATACAATCAATTTGAAATCAAATCACATTCCAAATCACAAATACATGGAAAAATTACATTACTAATCACAAATATTATAAATATTTTATAAGTATTAAACATTAATTTAAGTATTAACAATTGGTATGTTATATTATATTTTAAGTTTCCATTTTAAGTTTAGTGCAAAATATTTTTGTAATTATACAATATAGTTTTTTAATTAAATATTTTATAAATATTAAACATTAATCTAAGTATTAACAATTGCTTTGTTATATTATATTTTAAGTTTCCATTTTAATTTTAGTGCAAAATATTTTGTAATTATACTATATAGTTTTTTACTTAAATATTTTATAAGTATTAGACATTAATCTAAGTATTAACAATTGATATGTTATATTATATTTTAAGTTTCCATTTTAAGTTTAGTACAAAACATTTTGTAATTATACTATATTATTTTATATTTTAAGTATAATTTTTATATATCTTATTAGTCTTTTAAGTAAAATATTGCACTTAAAATCTTATTAGTTTGTTCAAACAGGATTCTGTTCGAACAAGATTCTGTTCGGACAGGATCCCGTTCGAACTAACATTATAGCATTCAAACAGGACAAACCCAGATTGCAGACATGAAACAGAGACAAAACATTTGCCACAAAACACAATTTTCACAAACACAATCTCATAAGACGTATATTGGTTGACGACCCATTTTAAATGAGATTGCACAAACAAAAATATACCAAAAATCTTAACATAATTAATTAAAAACTATAAATTATCAAAAATTTAAAAATTATAAATATTACCTCAAATTTAAGCAATCCAAACAAAATATGAATTCACAATATCTACATAAACATAAAACACATTATGAGAAAACCGTAAATCATGTGCAATAAACTAACATTAATGAAACTTGCAATACAAAAGAAAAATAGAAAAAACAAGTAATACCTCTTATAAACCTCTCCTCTCTCTCAAGAATCCCTTCTCTCTCACTAAGTCTGTTCCTCTCTCTCTCGACAACACTCTCTCACACACACAAGATCGCCTGTGGAACTCTGCCTCCAAAGAAATCCAAGTTAATTGTGAAAATGAACTGGAGGTTGAGGTATTTGAATCTGGGAAGTCTCGTTCGAACTAAAAATTTACTCATTCGAACACGAAAATTTTAAATAGGCACCAAATCTGCCGTGATTTAATTCACGTTCAAATATATAATATTGTCGTTCGAACTAACAAATCAAAATATTCCTTGATATATTCTTCAAATGTAGAGAAGCTCAAAGGGTATTTTCGTAGTACTATTCGACCAGTGCGTTCGAATGAGGAATTTTCAGGTTCAAATAAACTAACATTCAGAGTATTTGGCGCGAAATTTCCCTCCAAATACATTTCACGAGATAAATCCATTCGAATGGGACGTTATTGGATTCGAACTAATAATAGTATTATTATACTTATAAGTAATTTCCTATAATTTTAATAATCTATTGTATAAAATATTTTAATATTCTATAGTATATAATTTATATATATATATATATATACTATAACAACTATTTTATATTATAATTGATAATATATAATATACTTTTGGTCTAATAGTTAATATAATACTTATACTATATATACTAATTATTAATATATAGCACTTACTAATATATAGTACTTATAACATAGTTAGTATTATATTATTATTTAACTTATATGAGTATAATTATCATAACTTATTAATACACATGGTTACTTCTAATTTTGCACTATATATTATATAAGTTACTACCTTGTAATATAAAATGTAATAAGTATAGTTATCGTGACTTATAATAGTAACTAGTAACTATAGTTAGGGTAGGTTTGGGGAGTGAGATGAGAATTTTGTGTTTTGTTTTGAAGTTTAAAATATTAAGTTTTAATATTATTATTGTTTTGGGATTTGAAAAAGGTGTATTGGGATTTGAAAAAGTTGAATTGTTTATTATATTTTGTATGGGGATTTGAAAAAAGTATAATGATGAGATGAGATGAGATGAGAATTTTATGTTTTGTTTTAGCCCCCAAACCCGCCTATTATTACTTAAAATATTATAATACTATTATTAGTTTTATTTTTATATTTTTGTACTTTGTAATATTAGTATTATTATATATTACTATTAGAAATATATTAGTATAATAACAGTTCAAATGAGACGCCACGGTCATTATAGACCCAGTTCGACTACAATGAAACGTTTCACTCCAGTTCAAACCAGCAGCCATCGAAAGCAACAATTTCGCCCCTTATCTTCGCAGTGAAAACTGCCACTCAACCTCCCTAGCAATCCCACATTTGATCTTCTAAGAGGTATGGGTCAAGTCTCCACATCTATTGTTTGATTTTATGTTCGAATGGGTTGTGTTTGGGGGTATGGATTTCGAATTCGAAATCCCCCATTTTGGTATATTCCGTAAAAATAACATCAAAGTAATCGGTAGGAATAAATGGGCTTCAGTCCTTAATATTTCTACCGATTAAAACAAAGGATAACATATAGATTGGGTTTTTAAGTTCAGGGCTGAGTCGACTCAGTCATGGCTATTTGGCTTGTTCCTGTTCAAACTAACTCTAGTCCATTTGAACGCACAGTTGCCAAACAACATTATTTCGGTTCGAATAAAAGAAATTCGTTCGAATGAACAAAGATTGCCGGTTCGAATGAATAGAATAGTCCATTCGAATAGATTTTACTAGCTCGAACAGAATATGTTCCGTTCGAACTAATTATTTCAATTCAGTTCAATATAGTATAATTCTTCAATAATATAATTTAAATATTATGGTTAATTATATTTTTACTTTCCGTATGGTTAAACAGTATACTAATGGCATCCAATAGAAGAAAACGTGCGAGAGATCAGCCCAACCAAAGTAGTGGAGCAGCTCATGCTCAAGAGACGAGGCCTATACTTGTCGAGCATGAGATCATTTTGTCTAATTTCTCCGATCTTTCATGGGAGGGATGGAGCATATATCTTCACTGAGCGGGGATGGATACCGATTTGTAAGCAGCAGGGGACTGCATATCCAAAGATAGTCAGTGGGTTTTATCATGCCATGGGAGAGGATAGTGCTAATGCTCTGTTCTACACCTTATCGGTCCGGGGAGTGAGTATTAATTTCTCTTCTCGCATTATTGTTGAGTTCCTTGAAATCTTTCACATGGGTGATGCATATCCTGCAATGGCTACATGGGGACCAGCGGCTACACCATCTGATTCTGATACACCGGCCGCATTCTCAACACTAGCCCCAAATGTAGAGTTGGATGGTAGTTTGGATGGTAGTTTGGATGGTAGTGAGGATGAGGATCTACCTGATGATGGTCTCACAGATGATCTGGTGCGTCAACTAGTGCGAGACCCTTCGGCTCCTCCATATGATGGGAGTAAGGTGATTGTATAGCATTTTTCAGAATGCTTAATTTGATTGTTGGCTATAACATCAATTCGAAAAAATACAAGACTGATTTCGGGAACGATCGAGCCAGATTTTTGCTGCGAATAGGATGGGGGGATCCCATTGATCTGGCATTATATTTCTTCCTCTGCATTCGATTGGAGTCACATTTTTCTAGTGGAGGTAGTCTACCATTTGCACTGCTAATATGAATCTAGTCCATGACTAGTGCGCTTTTTATTCCCGTTGCACTCTTCCATTCATTGCACATACCACAACTTTTAGTTTCTCTTTGTGAATATTTTTACCATTTTAAACGAGTTTGATTTTAAGCAACTTTCCCTGAGGAGACAATCTAGGAATTTATTCCTAATTACTAAGCGACATCCTCTTATATTTGGGACAGCTTTCGTGCTGCTCATTTTTTAGTGAGTCACACATGGGTGTCAGTATCAAAATTTTCTTACTAATACATGTATATAAATATATATATATATATATTTGTATATTTTGTAGAAAAACTTAATTTCATTGAATCAAGAAAATTACAAATTGTTCTTATCAAGCCAAATAGCCTAAGATACAAATATTGGGACATTATCCCACCACACCTAAATATTCTCCACCTTCCAAGCATATCTTGTTAATCTATATGTTGCCTCATTGCCCATTTGTGAACATTTAGCACTGCGCATTCATTGAAATCTTTCATAAGTCTTTGTATTTTTCTTAATAAAATTCCAAGATATGAGAAAGAATCTCCAAAGAATTGAAACTCATTAATCAACATCAAGCAATCACTTTCTAGGATTAACTTGGGGATACCCTAATTAACACAAAATTGTAACCCCCCAAACATGGCTACAGCTTCAATAGTTTCAAGATTTGTCACTTCATTTTCCACTTTGCTAGCTATCATAATAACTTCACCTTGTTCATTTCTGAGAACAGCACCAACTACAGCTTTCCTTTGATAAAAAAACAAAGCATCATCCACATTTAACTTTAGATATCTGGTGGAGGAGGTTTCTAATAACATAACAGCTTTGAGTACTTGGTATGCATAGAGGATGTCACTTCCTTTCACAATTTCTGCACAAATACAGCATACTCAATCACATGCCTTGCATGCAAGGCCGATCTATCCACACCAGGTGACCAAAGATGGGTGGCTCGAATCCAACCCTATGGCCCCGTTTGGAATTTGGACTGAACTGAAATCAACTCAGTTTAGTCTAATTGTAAGCTGAGTCTAACATCCAAACACCCAACTCTCAAATCATTAAACTCATCTCAACTCAAAACCTCTATACACGTGGGATCCACAACCTTTTTCTACTCAACACCTCTTTACACACGGGACTTACAACCTTTTTCAACTTCCCATAAATACATCTAAACTCATCTTAACATTCAAACACATCTAAACTCATCTTAGGTGGGCTCTACAAAACTCACTCAACCATCTCAACTCACTATTATTCATAAAGAACTCAACTCATCTCAACTTAGCTCAACATCTAAACGGGACCTAAATGTCACTAATTTGACCAAAACAATGTGAGGGTGGCCAAAGGTGGCCAAATCGACCATGCTCAATCCGAGGGGGAGAAGGGTTGTTTTTTTTTTCATACAACTTTTTTTTTTCTTTAATCCATTTTAGTTTTTGTTCTTGAAAATAATTTATTAGCCTTATTTTCTAGTGTTTTTTGGAAGATAAATTATATTTGCAATTACAGAGTGCGCAAACGATGTGCACTCTTGTTTTAAAAAATTAATAAATGTAGGACCTACAGGAAAAAATTAACTTTTTAATGGTAGACCCTACTCTTTTTCAAAAGGAGTAGTGTGCAACACTTACGGACATTACAATACTGAATTCTCACAAAAGGTGACCCATGACTTTTCAACCCAAGAAGCTATATCCACCAAGACTATTTCAACAATCATTCACATAGAATTGGGAAAAATGTCTCAGAACTTAGATGTGTGTGTAACTAAATGGTTGTGTGTTCCTCATTACTAGGCATGATTTGTCCCAAGATTTTTCAACCTTAAGATTAATCATTGCTGATTCTAACTACCTCAAAACCCAAGAGACTAGCAGTTTTCACGCCAACTCTGTTTAAAGGTTTAACACTCAACCCCCAAAGTTTTGAGTAACTGTTTCTAGCCCTTTACTTAGGAGAGCTCACTAAGCCGCCTTTATTCCTTTTTTCCTATTCTTCTTTTTTTTCCTTTCTTTTTTTTCTTTTTTTTTTTCAGCATGGCTCAGTAGTTCTGCAATTTACTTCTCCTGTGTTAAATCAGTAAACAGTAAATAATGAATACTACAAGTGTAAGCATGTGCAAAATGTCATTCAAAATTTGCCATTCGTTCTTTATAAATCTTACCAAGTCTCATCTCAATAAGTAGAGCATCCCGGTGTTTCAAACCACACATCAACAAAATATGATGCATCAAAAATCATGCTCTATTCTCAAGCTTGAAAATAAATCTTCACAAAAAGAATTCCGCTCAACCACTCGACCAAGGTGCTCAAATTTCACAAAATGCTAGAAAGAGAGTGTGTGTCAATCATTTGTGTATCAATACACATCACATTAATGCAAAATTGTGCTGTCTGGTGCACACACGCTACCCCCCAACTAGTGAGAGACATGGTCCTCAATGAATCGAACGAAAGGAAAAAAAAAAAGTGCACAGGAATAAGTAAGCAAAACAGACAACCTAGCATGTGATATAAAATCAAAGCAAAACAATTAAAGAAAGCCGTAAAGGGAAGAAAAAAAAAACAAAATCAAAATCAAAATCAAAATCAAAATCAAGATACTTCCCTAGGGTCTTGCACAAGCAAGATCTCTTTGTTTGGATCAAAGGTAGTCATAAACAGCTTTAGACATTGTCCATTGATAGTGAAGTTGTTGCCATTCTTCAGATTGACAATGTCTACCGCTCCGTGAGGATAAACCTTCTTTGTAATGTACAACCCACTCCATCAGGATTTCAATTTACCAGGACAAATATGTAAGCGAGAGTTGTAAAGAACTTCCTGGCCAAGTGTGAAATGCTTGGGATGAATTTTTTGATCATATAGTGTAACAACCCGCTAGAAATTCATTGGTGAAATTTCTTTTGACTTTAGAATCTCGTGAAAACCTCATAAGTTTTTACGAATCAATCAATCGCATAGGTTTTAGTCTGTCAACATAGTCAGTGTTATCACTTACTATGGTTCTAGAAATATAAGTTTTATTTATTTGAGGTGGTTAGAAGTGTCAGAATGCATTATGGTCCACGCCATTAGACTCAGTGGATTATTTAGGATTTTATGGTGCAATAGCCTATTTTCATAATTCCGGACGAAACGTCTGTTGAAAATTGTGAAATTATTTTTATGGCCAATTCGAGGTTGAATTTCGGTAAAAGATTTTCACTGTAAGTTAATATGAATATTTAGAAATTTTTAGTATGAAGTTTATGATTCACTTTTTCGGAGTGAATAGTAATCTCGGTAAGCGCACCAATTGCAGTGTTTCAAAATTACAATGTGAAATGTCCAAATTAGATTAGAGAACTTTTATTTGGACACTTGGCAAGATCTTAGCCACACTTAGTGAATAATATTAGACACTTGGCACCATGAGGAGCGTTTGATGGATTTGAAGGAATCAAGCTGTGAAATCATGCCACTTAAGCAAAACTTTGTTTCATCTGCTCAATCAAATTGTGCCAGACCAAAGTGGGTTTCCATCCTAGTAAAACCCTAAATGGTGGAAATCCAATTGAAAGCCCAAAAGTATTGTTGAAATCGGAACCCTAAATGGTTTCCCCAAAACCCTAAAGTTGGCCTCCAAACATTTTCTAATCGGATTTCTAGCATTGTGTTTAATCACTTGATTAAATCACTTCCACATGCTATTAATCCTTCAAATTTGTGTTAGAACATCATTATCCAACCTTGTTAACCTTGAAAAATTGATTGGACCAAGTGATATTGGATTTGGGCTTGATAGCAACCCAAACCCTCTTTAAACCCCAAAATTTAGACCCATTCGGTTTAGGCCCATTAAGGCCAACGAATTTGGTCACCATATGATTGCTTCATGGCTAAGTTTTGTACCTCCACTTGGCTGGCCAGATCTTTACAAGAAGGGCCTAGAAGGTTCTTGAAATACATAGCTAAAGGGCCACCTCACTCTTTTACTCTTACACTCCACCTTAAAAAAGGATCTTGGACTGATTTTTATGAGGAGAAAAGGCCAACACTCAACCTTTCCTTCAGTCCTATCACTTTCCATAACTTGTGTAAGAGGCTCTCCAGTCCACTTCCCACGAAAAGCAACTCTCCTTTACACTTTTCCACCATAGAACACAAAAGATACTCTCGGGCAGTTTTTCTTACCTCTTTTGAATGCCTGTTTTGAAGCTTTTGTAAGTGTTTTCTCGCAAAGTTTCATTCATGAAAGTTGTTTTTTTTGGAGTCTAGTTTACGTGGATATCTTACTAGTTCCATTTGGAGATCATTTGATCGGTAAAATGTTATTTATACCCCAAAAAGGTCATTCTGGGCGATAAATTGGAGAGAGTGTTATATTTTGGCATTTTTGACCAAGCTAATGAATAGATCTTGGTCCAAAATTTTTATGGAGTACTGTTAACATGTGTATATGATTATTGGTTGAGAATTTGTTGCATGATTAAAAGTTTTGGTGAAATATTTTCTTAGGTCTAGAAACTTAGAAACTGAAAGAGGAAAAACAGTTTCTATTTTGAGAAAGTTTAAATCTTTTATGGTTTAATCTTATTCCAGTGGCTTTGATATTTTTATTGGAAGATCCTAAGCATCTTATATACATGTTAGAATGTTATTTTGAAGATATTTGATGTTAGTTTCGAAGATATGAAATTTTATGCATTGAGATATTTGGTTAGGCCAAAGTGATGATGTTCTTGGCTAAATTCATGTTTTGGGTGATGTTTAACCATGTGATCTTGAGTTTGAAGCTTGGATCTGTTTTAGGACACCCTTTTAAACCATGTGATGTTTTGGTTTGAAGATCACATCTTTATAAATCATGGATCAAGAGATTGATCAAAACAAGTTAGAAACAAAATTATGTTTTGAACTTAGAAGAAAAACCAAAAAGTTCAAGTATGGTTTTAGTGATTTTGATGACTTTTGTTCATGATTCGAAACATGATTATTCTTAGTAATATGTTATGAGTATAGTACAAGAAACATTTTGGTTTAATCATGAGTTTTGAGATTTGAAAGAATTACAATAAAAATCAAAGGAAATAGCCTATGTAAGTTTCGGTCCTATAGAGTTTTAATGGTTGTGATTAGTTTTAAATTTTTTTGAATTGATACTTGAGCTTAGGACAAAATTTACGTAAGGTATGTAAATTTTGGTGATTTTTGGAGTTAGGTTGCAAAATCCTTAAGTTAGGGGTAAAATGGTCATTTTCCCACATGTAGAGGGTAAATGGTAATTTTACTCTAAGTTGATATTTTTTTCATATTCCTAATTGTTAGTGATTAAGTTCTAATTTTTAGAAATCACTACTTTCAGTTTCTCGTGATCACACTTGAGTTTTGTCTAGGAGCGCGAAGACCGAGGTAAGTTAGCTTTTTAACTTACTATCAGTTTAATGTGTATAAGTGATAAGTAAGGGAACTAAAGTGTATGTATGCATGTTATCATATGTGTCATGCCAAGTCATTACATATTTATCTGTTACACAGAATTTATTCTCTCATGAATTATTCATCTGTTATACAAGATATTATGTCACGTATTGCTATACATTACAAGTAGGTCATGTTAAGTATGCCATCTGTTACATGTATTTCATGTCACGTAATATTCACTGTCACATGTTACGCCATGTTAAGAAATGTTGTCTGTTATATGGTATGCCATGTTACGAAATGTTGCATGTTACAAGTATGCCATATTATGAAATGTTCTCTGTTACATTTATGTCTCGAGGTATGTCATGTCTGTCGTCTTAGTTCATGTCACGTTATGCTACGTCAGGACTTCTGTCTTTTATGTCACGTTCATGTTACGTCACGTTACGAAATGTCATGTATGCCAGTTAAGTTATTCATGTCAATCACGACCCTAAGCGCTAGGATGGGGTAATATCCTAGTGGAACTCATTTGTTCACGCTGGAGTGTCTAAATAGGTGTGAAATTCCCTGGGTTGACCAAGTACAGTCAACAGGTTGCGAATGGGGCCTAATTAGCTGGTCACCGGAGCGCCCCAGGCACTAATGCCGATGGTGCCACACATTATGTTACGTGTGTCCACAGCAAGTGTGGCACAAACAGATAAGTCATGGGGCCACAACAACTGTGGAGCATACACTACGTGAGACACAGCAATTGTAACACGTAGAATACGTGGGGCCACAACAACTCTGGAGTACGTATTAATGCACTCACAGCTGGTATAAAAACTTGTGATGTGATGCGGTAATCGGCAGGGACACACGGCTCAAGGGGACCTGTGTAGCACCCATATGGTCACTTTAATGATTAAGTTTATTGAATAAGATTCCAAGTTCATGTCATGTTTCACGTTATGTTATGTTCAAGTTTATGTTCACGCAATCATGGTAATCTCATGAGACAAAAATATGTTTCAAGTTCATGTTATGTTATGTTCACGTTCACGTTATGTTCCAAGTTCACATTTATGTTATGTCATGCTTAGGTTCAAGTTATGTTCAAGTTCATGTTCAAATTATACATGTTCACGTTCATGTTATGTTTCAAGTCCATGTTATGTTTCAAGTTCACGTTCATGCTATGTTTCAAGTCCATGTTATGTTTCAAGTCACATTCATGCTAAGCTTCAGTTTCAATTTAAGTTATGCCAGTTATGTTATGTTGTATGTCAAGTTATGCTATGATTACTTATGATTTGATTATGCATTTATGCTTTTACTGCCATGCATGCATCATTAACCTGTGTGGAAGTTTCCTGTTAACTTGCTGAGATTTATAATCAAATCTCACTGTGGTAGTCCCAACTACCATTCCCCCCGAATGGTAGATCTTATTACAGGATTTGAAGGATAATCGGGAATCGACCAACTGGAAATGATCGACTAAACAATGGTGTGACGTAGATGGTAGTACAGTAGTTACCTCAGGTTGCTACTTGTATTTGTGGAGTTCAATCTCCAGCACTCTTTTGATCACAACCATATGGACTATTATTGTGATCTCAGTTGTTTAGTACGTCATTATGTATGAAGTATGTTTTAAGTATTTGGGATATTTCGGTTTGGTGCATAGTATTGCTGAAGAAAAAAAAATCATCCGCCGCGAGTATTGCATAATGCTAGATGCATGTTAGGATTATTGCATCTTATATGTCATGAACGGGGGTAGGTAACCTTGTGTTGCATGTCTCGACGCTTCAAATGTCCGTCCGATCCCAAGCGGAATTTGGGGGTGTCACATATAGAATTTTCATATGTTCATTCGCCAGCTGAGTGTTGTCATAGGCATATCGACAAGTTTCATCCAATTTATTGATATGCAATTTTCTCAACCCTGAACCTTCATCAAGTAACATGTTAACATGTTTTATAGTCCAAAGAGCTCGATGCTGAATATCAACAGGTAAATGACAAGTTTTACCAAAAACTAATCAATAAGGGGACATCCCTAAATTAGTTTTAAAATATGTCCTATAAGCCCACAAAGTATCAAGAAGCTTAACTAGTCTTTCCTATTAGGATTGATAGTTTTCTCCAAAATGATTTTGATCTCTCTGTTTGTCAATTCTGCTTGCCCATTTGTTTGAGGGTGATAGGGGTAGAAACTCAGTGTTTGATACCATAGTTCTTCATGAGTGTAGAAAATAGTTTGTTGCAAAAATGAGAACCCCCATCACAAATGATAACTTTGGGCATGCCAAAGCGAGCAAACAGTGATTGCAAAATTTTTAAGACAACACTATGGTCATTTTTTTTGCAAGTAACGGCTTCCACCCATTTTGAAATGTAATCCACGGCCAATAAAATATGTATTTCCAAAGGAAACCGAAAAAGTTCTCATGAAATCTATTCTCCAATAGTCAAAATTTCCTAAATTGCAAAGAAAAAGTGTCGTACTTCAAAAAGAAATCAGCGCTTATCTTGGATGGATCATTCAGAGGGCATTTGCTCAATCACCAAATAGTTGACTATGTCAGCGAACCAGGGAGGTTTGTGAACCAGAAATAGCTGCTCATCCAATAAACTATAATCAAGAGGAATGAAGACTTTTGAGGAGGAAGATGGTAGCAATCTGGAGAGATGGTCAGCCACCACATTTTTGACTCATTTCTTGTCCTTAATGATGATGTTGAACTCTTGAAGTAGTAAAATCCAGCGGATCAAACGTGATTTTGCATCTTTCTTAGACAACAAATGCTTGAGAGCAGAGTGGTCAATGAAATTAGTAACAAGAGAACCAAGAATGTAAGCCCAAAATTTATCAAGTGCGAAAACTACAGCAAACAATTCTTTTTCAGTAGTAGTGTAATTTTTCTGGGCATCATTTAAAGTCCTACTAGTATAGTAAATCACAGAAGGCATGTTATTCACATGCTGACCCAAAACTGCCCCTAAGGCATTGTCACTTGCTTCAGTCATGATTTCAAATGGAAGATCCCACTGTGGGGATTGCATAATGGGGGCAGTGGTAAGCGATTCTTTAAGGATATCAAAAGTTTTTTGGCACTCATCGGACCAAATAAATTAAACATCATTTTGTAAAAGAGTGCACAAAGGTTTTGCAATAGAACTGAACTCTTAAATAAACCGCCTATAAAAGCCAGCATGGCCAAGAAAGGAACAAATATCTTTAACAGTCATAGGGATAGCAAGTTTAGATATTAATTCAATTTTTGGCTTATCGACCTTTATACCTTCAGAAGAAATAATATGACCTAAAACAATGCCATACGTAATCATAAATTGGCATTTCTCCCAATTACGCAAAAGATTTTTTTCTTCACATCTTTGAAGAACACAAGCAAGATTATGTAAACAACTCTCAAAAGATTTTTCAAAAACAGAAAAATCATCTAAGAATACTTCACAAATATTCTCAATCATGTCAGAAAAATACTTATCATGCATCTCTGAAAAGTAACTGGAGCATTACACAAACTATAAGGCATTCCCGTAAAAGCAAAAGTGCCAAAAGGACAGATGAATGTGGTATTCTCTTGGTCCTCATGTGCTACAACAATTTGGTAATAACCAAAGAATCTGTCTAAGAAACAGTAAAAAGCATTACCAGCCACACGTTCTAAAATTTGATACAAAAATAGTACATGAAAATGATCTTTCCTACTGGCTAAATTAAGTTTTCTATAATCAATACACATCCTCCAGCCAGTGATTATTTTAGTTGGAATCAATTCATTTTTCTCATTTTTGACAACAGTTAAACCAAATGTTTTTGGTACCACTTGAGTTGGACTTACCCACTTACTGTCTGAGATGGGATAAATGATACCCATTGTGCAACTTGAGCACTTCCTCTTTGACAACTTCTTTCATGGTAGGATTGAGCCTATGTTAAGCATCAAGAACCGGTCTAACATCGTTTTCAAGATGGATTTTGTGGGTACACACAGCAGCATCAATATCTTTAATGTCGACTATTGTCCAACCAATTGCGCCTCGATGCTTTCTTAAGACTTCAATCAACTGGGCTTCATCCTTCTGATTTAACTTTTAGGAAATCACCACAGGGAAAGTGACTTCTTCAGAACCAAGAAAAATATATTTTAAATCTTGAGGAAGTGGTTTCAGTTCCAACTGGAGAACTTCTTCCTCTGAAGATTTAAGTATGTCTGGTGGTGGTAGAGTTTCAAACTGGATTTGTCATCTTACACTTGCAAATTATACTTCAAGTGGTGAAGAAGAATCTGCAAAACAGTCCAAGATGTAACAGCCCGCTAGAAATTCACCGGTGGAATTTCTATTGACTTTAGGAATCTCATGAAAATCCCATAAGATTTTACGAATAGACCAATCGTGTAGGTTTTAATCTGTCAATATAGTCAGTGTTATCACTCACTATGATGCTAGAAATATAAATTTAATTATTTGAGGTAGTTAGAAGTGTCAGAATGCATTATAGTCTACGCCTTTTGACTCAGTTGATTATTTAGGATTCTATGACGCAATAGCTCATTTTCATAATTTCGGACGAAACGCTTGTTCGAAATTGTGAAATTATTTTTAGGGGCACTTCGGGATTGAATTTCAGTAAACGATTTTCACTATAGGTTAATATGAATATTTAGAATTTTTCAGTACTAAGTTTATTATGCTTTTTTTTAGTAAATAGTAATCTCAATAAGCGCACCCAGTGCAATATTTTTAAAATCACAGTATGAAATGTCTAAATTAGGTTAGAAAAGTTTTATTTGAACACTTGGCAAGATCTTAGCCACACATTGTGAATAATATTAAAGACTTGGAACAAAGAGGAACAATTAGATAAGATTTGTGAAGGAAATCAAAGTGTGAGATCATGCTACCTAAGCAAAACTTTGTTTCATCTGTTCAACCAAATTGTGACAGACCAAAGAAGGTTTCAATCCTAGCAAAACCCTAAATGGTTGGAATCCAATTCAAACCCCAAAAACTTGGTTGAAACTGAAATCTTAAATGGTTTTCCCAAACCCTAAAGTTGGCCTCCAAACCCTTTTTAACCCGATTTCTAGCATTGTGTTTAATCACTTGACTAAATCATTTTTACATGCTATTAATTAACGAAATCCTTGTTATGACATCATTATCCTACCTTTTAAACCTTGAAAATTTTATTGGGTCAAGAAAAATTGGTTTATAGCATCTCAAACCCTAACCAAACCCCATTTAAGGCCCAAATTGAAGCCCACTTGGTACCAAGGCTCACGAAATTGGCCACCTTGGCAAAGCTTATTGAAGAAGTTTCCTCCCCCACATGGCAGACCATCCACTACCATTGGCTGCATCCAATAATGCCTTGATGTGAAGAAGAAATCCACTCCATCAACCTTCATCTCTCACAGCTGCTGCAGGCAGTCCTTGCTCCTCTTTATTCTCCACTTTATATCACATAGATACATCCAATCAAGGGTCATTCAAGCCCATAACTTCCCCCTCTAGGAGTCTAAAGTTGTGCAAGACACACTTCTCTCCATTTTATCACTTTTTTCCCCCGTTCTTAGAGAGAAAATCAAAATAGCTCTCTTGGGCAGATTTCTGGGTCTTTTTACGTGGCCATTTTTTACTCTTTGTAAGTATTATCTCACGATTAATCCTCATAAAAGTTGTTCAACATTGAGTCTAGTTTCCGTGGATATCTTATTAGTCTCATTCCATGCTCATTTGATCAGTAAAAGTATTTTTAACCATGTAAAGGTCATTCTGGGCGTGAAACTGGAGAGTATGATATGTTTTGAAATTTTTGACCAAGCTAGTGGACATATCTTGGTCCGAAAATTTTATGGAATGTTTTTAGCATGTGTTTATGAATGTTCATTGAGGTTTTTTTGCATAAATAAAGCTTTTGATGATTGAGTTTTTTAGATTTAGAAACTTGAAAACTGGAAGTGGAAAAACAGTTTTTGTTTTGTGAAAGTTTGAATATTTCGTGGTTTAATCTTATTCCAAATGCTTTGATATTTTTATATGATAATCCTAAACCTCTTACATACATGTTAGAATGTTATTTCAAAGATATTTAGTATTAGTTTTAAAGATATGATTTTCTATGCAACAGGATTTCAGTTTGGCCTAAGATTTGATGTTTTTGGATTAGATCCATGTTTTGTTGAATTTTAGGCATGTGATCTTAAGTTTGCTGGTTGGATCTTCTTTAGGACACATTTTTCAACCATGAGATGTTTTAGTTTGAAGATCATATGTCTTTAAGCCATGGATCAAGAGATTGATCAAAGTTAGTTGAGAGAAAAGTTTCTATTTTTGGACTAAGTTTAAAACCAAAAACCTTCAAGTATTGTTTTGTGATTTTGGTGACTTTTGTTTGATTATTTAAATCATGGTTGATCTTAGGATGATGTTATGAATATGTTAGAAGTAAGATTTGATTTTTTTGGAATTCTTGGAGATGTTTTCATTAAGGCCAAAACTTGTGATTTAAGGGTTTACTTTTTGTTAAAAAGTTTGGGTCTTTTTACAAAAAGTTTGGTGTTCATGATCAGCTTTTCTTAATGGATATTTTAAGGGTATTTTTAAACTTAGGATAGGAAGATTCTTGTTACAAAATTTTGGTTTAATCATGGGTTTTGAATATGGAAGAAATTGCAACCAAAATCAAGAGAAATGGCCTATGAATGTTTTGGCCATTGTGAGTCATTCATAGTTGTGAACGGTTTTAAATTTTTCTGAGTTGATATTTGTGATGCGATAATCGGTAGGGACACACGGCTCAAGGGGACTCGTGTAGCACTCGTATGGTCACTTTATTAATTAAGTCCATTGAATAAGATTCCAAGTTCATGTATTTCACGTTCAAGTCATGTTTCACGTTGTGTTATATTCAAGTTTACGTTCATGTCAATCATGGTGACCCTATGAGATAAGAACACGCAATCATGGTAACTCCATGAGATAAGACTACTCAATCATGGTGACCCCATGAGACAAGAATATGTTTCAAGTTCATGTTTATGTCATGTTATATTCATGATCAAGTTCACGATCATGTTATGTCATGTTCACATTCACATTATGTTTCAAGTTTACGTTTATGTTGTGTTGTGCTCAGGTTCATGTTATGTTCAAGTTCATGTTCAAATTATTATGTTCACGTTCATGCTATGTTTCAAGTCCATGTTGTGTTTCAAGTTCACATCCATGCTATGTTGGTAGTCCATGTTATATTTTAAGTTCACGTACATGCCATGCCACGTGAAACTAAGTTTAAGTTTAAGTTCAAGTTATGTCATTTATGTCATGCTATATGTCAAGTTATGCTATGTTTACTTATGCCTTTGATTATGCATTCATACTTTTACTGCCATGCATGTATCATTAACATGTGTGAAAGTTTCCTATTAACTTGTTGAGATTTGTAATCAAATCTCACCGTGGTAGTCCCAACTATCATTTCTCCCGAATGGTAGGCGATGTGTCAGGATCAGAGCAAGGAGCAGACACTGACAGACTGGAGGAGGTTGACTAGACGCCGTAGACGCAACACGGAGCTTGCAGCCTCCATAGTTAGGTCTTTGGATAGTATTCTGGCATCGTTAGTCAAGTTACGCAAGTTACTCAATGAACTAGCCTAATAGTGTATTTTGGTAATGTAATTATAGAGCCAGGTCTCCATTGTTTTGTGATTACAATCTTCTGAGACCCGTGCTATAATCGTGGATGTTTTAAGTATACATGGTTTATGTTTTAACTATTTGGGATATTATAAGTTTGGTGCATAGTATTGCTAAAAAAATAATTTTCCGCTGCAAATATTGCATAATGTTAAATGCATATTAGGAACATTGCATCTTATATGTCATGAACGGGGGAGGTAACCTTATGTTGCATGTCCCGCAACTTCGGATGTCCGTCCGATCCCAAGTGGAATCTGGGGGCGTCATACAAAATTTCAAGGACATTTTCATCAATATGGTCAGTTTTTTCATCAAGTAAAAATTCAAGTGTCTGAAAAATAGAATCATCATCAGAGAAGAAAAGTCGAGCAAATAAATTATGTTGGTGTCAAACTCTCTATAGCATTCAAATCACTTGTGTCAACAAAATGTGCTGGCTGCTGCATATCAAAATCTACAAAATCCACTAGATAATAAAATTTGTCCACCTGGATGAGCACATCTTCAACAATACCCATCGGCACCTTAACTGATCTGTCAGCCAACTGTAGCATGATGGAGGTCCTTTTCAGCTCACCCAATCCCAAATTCACACTACTCCCCAAATCAAGTAAAGCTCTCCCAATGCGTGACTCATCGATCATAATGGAAATGTTGGGATAGCTGGGATCTCTGAACTTTTGAGGAGTCTCGCTCAATATCAATGCACTGACTTGCTCCGTTAAGAAAGCTTTCTTCTTTACATTCAGCTTCCTCTTCACTGTGCACAAGTCCTTCAGAAATTTTACATTTGAAGTAACTTATTGTATGGTATCCAAGAGTGAAATATTAATCTTTACTTGCATGAAAATCTCCTGAATCTCGGTGTGATATTTGTTCTTTTGGCTAGCTACCAATCTCTGAGGATAGGGAACCACAGGTTGGTACCCCTACTAGTTTCGGCCTCTGCACTCACAAGCTTCTTCGACTCTAGTCTCACTATCTCTTGCTCTTTTTCAGCTTCATTAGTCTTTGTTACATCTTCAGGTATATGAGCAACTACTTGTCTGTCCATGGTCATCTTAGGTTGGGGGACTTCCTTTCCAGTTCACAACCTGAGAAATAGTTACATGAGGCTGAGAACTCTGTGCAGTTGCATGAGGCTGAAATCCTGGAGGTGCTATAAAAGAATAGCTCTAAGAACTTTGATATGGCTGATACTGGTGCTGAGGAGCTGCCTGATGAAATGGCTGCTAAGAAGGTGGCAGAGACCGGCCAAGCTAATCATTCCTCCATGAGAAATTTGGGTGATTCCTCTATCCCAGATTATATATATTGGAGAAAGGCTGATTCTTTGCTTTGTTAACCCAGTTCACTTATTGCATCTGTTCAGACCCATTCTCTCGAAATATTGACATAATTGGGCAATCTTGGGTCTTGTGGTTTGAATCAGCACATAAAGAACATGCCTTTACTATTTTCACGGCCTTCACTTATTCCATCTCCATGACCTCTAATCTTCTAGTCAATGCAACTATTCGGGCTTGAACGTTAGTGTCCTCCTTAAGCTCATATATGCTCCCACTAGCAATAGACCTCAGTGGCAGTGCTGTCAATGAAACTCAATTAGTTTGAGTGTTCCATTGTTGTGCACTCTCAGCAAGATAGTCAAAAAATGACAATGTTTCATCAGGTTCCTTGCTAAAGAATTCTCCATTCCATATAGTCTGAACAAACTGCTTCGGATTATGGAGTGTGACCAGTGTAAAAATAATTCACCAGCCTCCAGGATTCAAAACCGTGATGTGGACAGATGTTCACCAAATCCTTCAACCTTTACCAGTTGGCCTGAAAGGTCTCGTCAGATTTATGATTGAACTGACTGGTCTGCTCTTGTAAATATTGAGTTCTCTGAAAAGGAAATTTTTTTTTGTAAGAACTCACGCTGCATATCAGACCAACTGGAAATAGAATTAGACCTCAAAGAATTAAACCAAATTTTCGCTTTATCCCTTAAAGAAAAAGGAAATAAATGAAGTCTAATAAATTCATCAATAGTGACTTTATTGATAAAAGTAGTCTAGGCAAACTCAAAATCTGTCAGGTGCTGATAAAGACTCTCAGAATCTATACCGTGGAACTGAGGTATCACTAACATCATGTCATGCTTAATAGAAAAATTAGGTGCGTCATTAGGTAAAATAATGCATGGTGGTGTAGCGGTGCGAGTGGGCTGCAAATAATCCCTAAGAGTGCGTGGTGCAGGTACAGCCATGGTTTGTTCAATTTCAATGTCCTCATCTGTAGAAAAAACTAAAGAGCTATCTATCTCTTAACTGTGTATACTACTCTCAGTGCTCGATGTAACTCTAAGCAGCCTATTTGAATTGTCTCTCACCCATGACATGAAACATCAATCCAAATAGTATAAGTAAGATTCAAGCAACTGAGTAGTAGGTAACAAATGAAATGTGTAATCAGAGATAAGATAGTAAAAGAAACATTTGAGATAAAAATAAAAATAAAAATAACGAGTTTAAATTTACGTCAAGCAACTAATCCCCGGAAATGATGCCAATAACTTGACTCACTCAAAAATAAGCAATACGAAGGTTGTCCCAAGTATAGAAGGATGTCGCGTAATAATTAGGAATAAATTCCTAGATCGTCTCCTCAAGGAAAGTTACTTAAAATCAAACTCGTTTAAAATGGTGAAAATATTGACAAAGAGAAACTAAAAGTTGTGGTATGTGCAATGAACGTAAGAGTGCAACAGGAATAAAAAGGGCACTAGTCATGGACTAGATTCATATTTTTAGATTTTTTTGAGTGTTGAAATGAAATATAAGATACTAACAAATTAAAATTAACAATCAATGTACCAAATAAGCTAATTAAACAATCTCAATTAATCAGAAAATTAATTAATGAAACTGAAATTAATTAAGTCCTAATTAACCAAATATGCAATGGAACTAAAAAATTAACAAAACTAAACTAAGAACTAAGCTAGATTTGAAAATAATTAATGCAATATGAGCTGAAAATTGAAAAGTCCCAAAATCAAAATTTTAGGGTTCATCCTTGTATTTAAATCATAAATTCTCAAAATCAATCCACAACAATTATAATATCTATTTAATGGAAGATTAAAGAAGCAAGAAAAATAACTAACATTGAGTAAATAAACAGCAAATAAAATGCCCAAAAGTCTAAGCTAAATATCTCAAAAATACATAATAAACTTTAAATTAAAATTAAATAAATAGTAGAGAGTGGAAAGAGCAAGTCAAATGAATGGAAATAGAGGTGGTAGGCAATGGAGGAGGCTTGGCAGCGGCAGTTGAACCCTCCAAGGTTTTTCAACGTGCGGCGCTCTTTATTCGTGTTGCGTCCAAAAAAACAAGAAGAAAAAAATATGCTGGGTCCCCCGTGCCTTTTTGCGTCTTCAAACCAAAGTGTAAAGCCCCAGCGCCCTCTATTCGTTCAAAATAGAAAAAGTCCTTGCTTTTTTTTTTTTTTTTTTTTGGCGGGTGTGTGTTTCTTTTTCCTTTCCGTGTGTTGCCCAACATGGAGAGAGAATCAAAAGAGTTTTATAGAAGAGCCGAAGTCACCTGTCCATGAGTGACCCCTTCCCAAATTTTATTAATAGCCCTCACTTTTGGCGGAGGAATACCGTGGTTACAGACCGACACCTAGTATTACAAACAATACTACCAGATGTCAAAATTACAAACAAAAATTACAAACCTACTAAAACGGACAACCAATAAAAAACATTCCGCATGAACACAACACTAACGACAACGCAATGAAGGCAATCCCAAAATATCCAAACGGATTAAACCACGAAGCACCCTAGGCACCTCCCTAACAAATCTCCACTCAGAATTAAGACCCGACGCACCACTCCGAGCCAACCAATCCGCAGCTTTATTTCCCTCTCTAAAAACATGACGAACAACGCACACCATAGAATCCATAAGAGCCAACGTATCTTCCCAAAAATCTTCTAAATACCACACACCACACATTCTCCTATTCCACCACGAAATCACCACTTGCGAATCTAATTCAATTTCCACAAAATTTATCCCCAAATCCTTACAAGCTTTGAGTCCCTGAAGAACAGCTAACAACTCCGCTCTATTACTAGTTCCAATACCAATATAAGAATTAAAAGCATAAACCATAAGACCACGATCATTCCTAATGATACCGCCCACCCCTGAAGAACATGGATTACCAAGACTACTCCCATCTGTATTCAATTTAAACCACCCTTGAGCTGGCTTTTGCCAAGCCACTAGCTTTAAATGCCTTCTAACAGGAACCAAAACAGGAATATTCAATGACTGTAATACCTGTGAATCATGTCTGGAACAATTACTAACATTTTTTATATCTCGAACTACTACTCCCATCTATCTACTAATAGAAAGCCGAATCGAAAAAATAGACTAAAACCTTCCCTCCATACGAGCAGCACAACGTCTAATCCAAAGATGCCAAGTAATAATAGACGGTAAAATCCCCACTATTATTCCCAGTTGAGAATTAGAAGATGCCCTTCGAAACCAAATTTGTACCGTCTCCCTCCAAGTACGACCAATAGGAATACCAAAAATAGATCCATAAAAATGCCATAAGGCCGATGCAAACTCACCTGTAAGTAGCACATGATCTTGATCTTCATAATTACCTTCATCACAACAATCACAGCGAGAAACTATCTGGATCCCAATGCGCCGAAGACGATTATCAACACTTAATGCCATATACCACACCTTCCACATTAAAACCGAAACTTTAAGTGGAAGTAATTTATGCCACACCCAAGGATGCCACTCCATACTAGATCCTTGAACTCGAATGTAATCCCAAGCAGATTTGGTCGAAAAATTCCCACTGTCATTCTTCATCTAGATCAAGACATCAGATCCTCCCTTACACCCAGCCAAAGCCTCAACAATATTGTCCACATTATCCTGACCAACCAATGTACTCAAAAACTCCACATCCCAACTATTGGACAACTTGCACTCTTTAACTTTCAACATCGGATTACCCACTATCTGGAACTCATCAATTAGAGGACCCCCATCTCTCCATTTGTCATACCAAAATAAAATATTTCCATCTCTAACTCTCCACTTAGCATTATTAAAAACACTCGGAATACTTTTGACAATCATTTTCCAAAACCTCGTACCTTTTCTCACATCAATAAGACACCAACTCGAAGTTCCCACATATTTTCCCTTAAAGAAACTAGCCCACAGAAATTCTCCTTTCAAAAGATTCCATGCAAACCTCATGTGCAAAGCTTTTTGAATATCCCCCAAATTCCGCAAACCAAGACCACCCTCCTCTATTGGCTTACAAATACTCTCCCATGCCACCCACTTTTTTTTCCTTTTACCATTAATCTCTCCCCAAAAAAATGTGCTCAACATTCGGTTTAATTCTTTAATAATAGATTGAGGAACCTGCAATACTGCAAATATATGTAAAGCCATACTAGACAGCACATGACGAAGTAAAATTAAACGCCCACCCGCTGATAATAATTTCATTTTCCAACCACTGATTTTATTCCAGACTTTATTAATCATCTCCTCTATATGCTCATGCTTAAGATGCCCTAATACAATCGGAACCCCAAGATATTTAAAAGGAAACAAACCTTCAGAGAACCCTGTCAGCCTTTTAAGAGCTCTCTTTCTTACTAACGAAATTTTAGGAGAATAAAATATAGCCGTCTTTTCTTTACTATGTTGCTGACCTGACCAATTTTCATATTTTTCAAAAACCAACAACAGTTCCTTTACCGATTTCTTTCCTCCATTCAGAAAAATAACAATATCATCAGCGTACATAAGGTGAGAAATATGAGGAGTACCTCTAGCTTGGGAAAATTTTCCAATCTTTTTCCCATCAAAGCTCTGTTTCAAAAGTCTAGAAAGCACTTCTTGAAGGATAATAAAGAGGTAAGGCGAAAGAGGATCCCCTTGGCGCAAACCCCGCCTCCCTTGAAAGAAACCTTTCGTCATACCATTAAGCATCACAGAATACCACACATTCGAAATACAAGCACGAATAAGATCACAAAAGGAAGAAGGAAAGCCAAAACACCTCAATACCTCAATCAAAAAATGCCACTCCACCCGATCATATGCTTTAGCCATATCAACTTTAATCATTATATTACCACCATGTGTCGTCCTCTTCAGTGAGTGAACCATTTCCTGGGTAAGATTGATATTCTCAAATATACTCCGCCCAGGTATAAATGCTCCTTGCTCTAGAGAAATCATTTTGGGAAGAAGACCTGTCATACGATTCACAATAATTTTCGAACAAATTTTATAGAAAACTGAACAAAGGCTAATTGGCCTAAATTTATCAAACCCCGAAGGCACATCTACCTTCGGGATAAGCATAATAAAAGACGCCGAATAAAATCTCGGAAGGCGTTTTGATAGAAAAAATTCTAAAATAGCTTCTAAAACCTCAACTTTAACCACCTCCCAGCAACTCATAAAAAAACCCGCGCCAAAACCATCTGGGCCCGGGGAACTATTAATAGGAATAGTTGATAGAGCCTCTTTCACTTCAACCAACGAAGGGATCCCACAAAGCCGGACACAATCCTCTTCATTAATAACCGACGAAATTAAACTAGTTAAGTCAGGCACCTCCCTAACCGGACTAGATCTTTGAAGAAACTCAGAAAAATAATCAACAGCACCAAGATGAATTTCTTCCGGAGAATTAAACTCCATCCCATTCGAAGTTCTCAACTTATGAATTTTCCTATGCCTTTTATTAGATAACCAAACATGAAAGAATTTTGTGTTCCTATCACCATCCATTCTCCACTTGATTTTAGCCATCTGCGCTAATCTAATATCCTCCCTAAGCCTCCAAGAAGACAACTCATTAGAACACCTCACTAACTCCCTTTCAATATCATCATCCCAATCTCTCTACAACAAATTTTCCAGACTCTCAACCTTATCTTCAAGAATAGCAATCTGATTATTAGTTCTCCCAAATACCCTCTTATTCCATTCACGTAACGCCACTTTAAGCTTTTTAAGTTTGCTAGCTAATTTAAAAAAAAAAGGTTCCAGCAACACGACCAACTTTGGCTTATATTTAGAAAGCAGTTTTTGTAAACGTCTCTTAGAAGTACCTAAACCTCTTACATTCCACACTAATATTGAACCAGTCATTGAATAAACTTTTGTGTTCTAGTGATCACCCGCCTGGAACTCTGGATTTTCTCAAACTGCCGCTTTTGATATTTTCGCTTTACAATTTCATCTTCTGCAGCCAAGTGATATTCCTTCTCCTGCAAAAATACTTCCGCACTTTTCTCAGGTTCTGGATCAGACATCGAACCATCTTCCAGAAGTACCTCTTCCTCATGAACATCATTAACCTCCCTTTCTGCAGAACTAGGAATTACTTCCCCCTCCCTCATGTCTGTTTCCAACTCTGTTTCCCTCAATCGGTTCGAGCAATCCAATTTTCCTTCAATACTTCCTGGGTTCATATCTTCCGCAAGATCCAAAATCTCAAGATTTTCCTTTGGATCCTTTTCCGGTTCCAACACCTCAACCAAAAGAATGGGATCAACTAACACCCGATTCTCCTCAGTTGGTTTTTTTGTCTCAACTTCTGTATCTTCAATAACTGGGTTATTAATCTTGTCTGTCGGCTCCTCCACAATCGGTTCTTGTTGCCGAACCCACACATTACTTCCTGCACTCTTTTTCCCAGCACGGCAAGTCTTTAAGTTATGCCCCTGTATTTTACATTTAGAACAGAACGCCGGCAAAGTTTCATAAATAATTTCTTGCTTTAGGCTAGTTCCCAAACCAGGCATCCCAATCCAAAAATAAGGTAACGGTTTCTTAGCAACATCCATTTCGACACAAATACGAGCACCATCGGTCCAAGTAACACAACGAGTAGAGTTACCACTTCTAATAAATCTACCAATAGGGGCTGAAAGAATTTTAAGGAAAGATTCATGGTAATAGTTAGGAGGCAAACCTGGAAGTACAATCCACACCGGTACAATCGAGGGTTCTTCTTCTTCTTTAAATTCTGGAGTCCAGTGGAAATGACGGTAAGGAATCCCATCTATATCATTAACTTCACGAGACAGAGCCTTCATGCAATCTTCTTCCGAAACCATTCTGATAAAAACATTCCGAGGATGCCTCATATTGGAAACGACTGGAATGCCATCAAGATTCCATCGCTTATGAATGAAGGCCCGAATGGTATCCAAGGATGGTCGGTTCCTCAAAAACTTCAACACAATCGAGTACCGAAAAGGCTCGGCAGATCGTTGGACTTCCTCCTTAGAAAACTGGAAAAAAATTTCACCATCCTTAGATTTCGGCGGACGAAACGCCACAGACATTTCTGGAAGAGGCTGAGGAACCACCGCTACTAGCTCCACGAAGGGACGTCGACCTCCGTTGTTAGCAGCAACAGCCATTACTTGCGTCAAACGTAGCAAGAAAAAACTTTCAAGAAGAAAGCCATTCTTGGAGCGTTCTTGGAGCGTCGTTTAGCATCACGTGTTTTTGATCCAATTTTTGCCTTGCTTCCGTACAAGCACCAAGAGAAAAAAATGTTGGGCCCCACATGCATGTGTAGCTTTAGAGAAACCAAAACAAAAACCTGCTACTTATTTTTACTTTTCTATTTTCTCGTGCTTTGCATTTCTTGGCTTAACAAAAAATAAAATAAAAATCAGAAAAGAATAAAATATAAATGAAGAATAGAATATAAAAATTGTGTTGTGCATATGAAGAAATATTGTCCAATTAAATCACAAGTTATAAAATTAAGTATTAACTATGCTATAAATCAATTTAAATCATAACTTGGACTTATGCATCTTAAGCATTTTTTCATCTAAAACCAATAATAATATAATAAAATAATTTAAATATATGGGTTCTAGATGTATAAAATATGTAATAATTCAACTCAATCAATATGATATGCCTGATTTGGATTTAGGACAGTATGCATTTTTCTGAAAATAGCTTCTAAAGCACTCTCATTGGATTATGCAAATACAAATAAAAGGAGTAGTTTAGCTAATAGAGGATAAAAATGTACTCTATTGAATTATGCAAATGTTAAAAGAAATTACTTTTAGCTACAGTCAACTAACTCCTTGGGTCATATTTGATGTTTACTGTAGTTAGACCAAAGCTATAAAAAGAAATGAGTTTTTTTATGCCGCTCCTGTCTCTTTTTATCACTTGGCACTTGAAGTGTTGTTGTCCCTCGTTAAACGTCTTGCATTGAGTTTGTTTTACATTAAATTATTGTTCTGCTATTAATTTATTTTTTTCACCCATACTTAAAAAAAAAAAAAAAAAAAATCTGAAGCACATATGGTTCTGGTACTTAATTATAGTTTGTCTCTACCATTCATATATTAATTATAATTTGATTATTAATTAACATATGAGTGTTAGAATTGTAAAATAGGAAAATAAATAAATTAGAAAAAAATATTATTATTAAATTTTTATTATTTTATTAGTATTTTAAGTAATAGATAGATAATCCAATGTGAGATTAGATTTTGAGTAGAATAGTCGAATGTAAAATCATATGATATTATGCAAATTATCACTTTGCATTTGCATAATCGATGGTCTAAAGTTGTTAGCTAAAGTTTTATTAAAAGAAATAACGTAGCTTGTCCATAGGACTTTTAGCTTCAGTCACTTGAGAATTTTAAGACACTCACATGCTTGTAAAAAGAAATAAAATATTAAATCAAAATTGAAATAAACTTGTCCATAGTTTTTTTGATACATGAGATGGGGATATGATCTTTAATTCTCTTAATGAGAAATCAAGATATTGCCAATTGATCTAAAAGATCTTGACTATTTGTCCATAGTTAGAAGCGCACTAACGGTCACTTAAAAAGAAACCACAACATAACAAAAAAAAAAAATCCATTTTTACTTTTTGAAAATAACTTGGACTTGCACGAAGAGAGGTGATGGAGGGCCCTCCCACCCTCACTAAGGCCAGCTTTGCGGGCCACCCAACCCTTCATATTTTGCAAGAAGATATTGTTTTCATTAGTGGTGGACAGGTGTGCCCTTGTCTCGCCCCTCACCCATGTATGGGTGGGGGATAGTTTGGACCCTATATTCACCTCTCGTGGGTGGGTGCCCCCATCCGAAAGCCAAAAATCTAATTGGTCTCCACTGCCATCCGCCCCACCATGCCCACCGCCACCAATGACGAAAAACAACCGGAAAAGCCAAAAAAATCCAAAACAAAATTCAAACCAACAAAAAATTCATATATTCATCCCTAAAATCTACAAATCTATCATCCAACAATAAATTCAAGAAATCAAGTGTGTGTATGTGTATTTGGGTCAGGCGGATGGGGTAAACCCTAGGCGGCCTTGGCCCAGCCCGAGTCCCGTACACAGCCAAAAACTTGTGGGCACTAGCCCGCATGCCCCCTGTCTGTGGACGGGGTGGGCAGGGTGGTGGAGCCCTGTCGTCCACACTAGTTTTCATTGCAAGTAAGCAGTTTTAGTAACAAAGAGTGTTGTTATGTTAAGAATGACATATTTATATATTTGTTCGTAAATGTGTAAACAAATCAACTTGGAGTGAATAATTTTTTATAAAGTTTTGTTCATGTTAATTTTATTCGGAGACGAGGAAAGCTCGAGTTTATTACCGAGTTATATTTTATGTTCCCAAGATTTCAATTATTTATCGAATGAGTTGGGCATATTCACAAACTAGTTAATTCTGACCATAACTACTATTTATATTAATCTTATAACTTTATTTGCAAATTTTGACAAATCAAAATTGAGTTTTTACAAGTATTTGTATTAGTAATATAATTGGTTCTCATCCTTTACATACTTGAGATATTTTCATTGCAAATATAGATTTTATTTACGGTAAAACATAGTGAATACAAAATCATATATGGACTGCACGAGTTTATAAGATTCGATTCAAGAGTTTCTTTTACAAATTATTTCGTTTAATAATTAATCATAATTTTATATTTATAAATCAAGTTTATCTTGAATTTGATCGAACAATCTTAATTCACGTCCGATAATCGAGTTTTAGGGCCCATTTACTTGGGCTGTAAATACAAGTTCAGATTTTACCTTTTGTGGGCCATGTACGGTTTTCGCTCATTATAGGCTGTGGACCAACTTTGGAGTCATGGTCCAAAAAATAAAGCAGACGTTTCAGTGAAAATGGTCCAAAACTGCACTGAACTTAACGTTATGGATGCAATGGGTCCGGTACGATCGATTTTGGACAACTATTTTGGACCGGACTAATTTTTTTGGACTATCAAAAGTTCGGACGGCTTTGGTTCAGTCTGATTGGTCTTATGGTGTTTGGTAGGGGTGTAATCGGTCTAATTTTAGATAAAATTTAAGACTGAATTAATATGAGCCGATTTTGTATTTTTTAAAATTGATTATGCACCGGTTACCCTCTTAAATCGGCATCTTCGATTTTATCAGTTTTCAGTGCGATATGATTTTTCGATTTTTTAAAATGTTAGTTTATCATTAAAAATCTATTAATAAAAAAAAAACTGCTTCAAAAAATCTATAGTTGAGAATAGAAAGGAGGTTTCAAGCTTGTAAGAGATCTGAAGTACTAAACTGGACACAAGACTCTACATTTCACTGATAATTTTTTTTTTTATATTCTCCCAAACTTAGAAACAAAAAATGCTAGCAATTTCAGTAACACAAAAAGTGTGCAAATAATATTTTTTTAAAGTATTCTTTCAATTATATTTAGAATTATTTGTCTCCATTGTTGTATTGTATATGTTCTTTGAGTTCCTCTGTTGAGCACACCAACTTTTTGTAGGTATTTTCTATAATTGTGGAATGACTAGGAAATACTTGTTGACATTCTTTAATGGTGATAGAAGTCTTCGTCCTTCTGTTTTAATGTATAAAGTTGTGAGCTTTATACCACTTTCATTCTTTCATCTCAAGCAGAAAAAAAAATCTCAAAAATTTAACCCAACAATTTGCATATACTTATACTTATGACATAAACTTGAAAGTAGTTGGGTCCTATATACATGGTTGTTGAGTTGTATAATAAATTCAAGCGAGTGAAACTCAAATTCAAAGTGCACACGAATCACTCTTTCATTCTCTTATCAGAAAGAAAATTTGTTGGTTCGATTAGGTCTTAGTTCTCTGTCACATGGCTGAAATGAATATCTAAATCTAACAAGTAATGAAATGAAAAACAAATGGAGAAACATTACAGTGAGGTGAGGCTGAAGGTCTGTGTGGCAAGGAAGAGAGGCAAGGCGGTGACTAGCGAGGCAGAGAGGCGAGAGTCCGAGATGAGAGGTAGAGACGAGAGTGGAGCAGAGAGGCGAGGTAGAGAGTGAGACAGAGAGGCAAGGAAGAGAGGCGAGAGTCCGAGACAGAGAGTAGAGGTAGAGAGGCAAAGACGAGAGTGGGGCAAAGAGGCGAGGCAGAGAGTGAGGCAGTCTGCATAGAGGCAAGGAAGAGACGAGAGTGAGGTTTGATTTTAGCCTTTAGGGTTTATTGGCATTATTGCCTTCTGGAAGTCTAAATGGCATCTATTAGACTGTTGGCTTCTGGAGATTTGGAAAGGAAAAGACGTAGTTTCCTATTGGTTTAAATGAGTTATTTATTCTCATAATAATATAATATGTCTAAATTTTTTAGCAAAAATTATTGAAATCCAAAATAAAGTTCGATCGCAAAGCAACTTGATCAGTTAATTTAATGAGAAATGAAATTGGGTTTAGCATTGCACTCGATTTCATTAGTTCCATCCAATCGAATCCAATTCAATTTTTTATTTATTCTATTTTATTCTATTTCTTATTTCTATTTCATTTATATATTATATATAAAATAATATTTATTATATAATAAAAATAAAAATTCCATTACCCTCTTTGATCTATAAGAGAACGTACAAATATTATTTGAATATCTAAAGTTGTAGAAGTGAAGTGCTGCTAGGTGAAGCGGTGAAGTGCTTACACTCTTACTTGAGTAGCATGGGGCACTTGAAATCCCGTGTGAATTAGTAAGGACCGTATTGCCAAAAAACATTTTTTATAACAAAAATACTAATTACATTTGTAATGGCAATTGGAATCATATTAACTTTTTACTTTTATTTTTTTTTATATCTTTATTTGATTTTTTTTTTTTTGTAATTTCCTATTGTAGATTTGAACATACCGTCTGTCACACTATGAGAGCTGGTCATGCTTGAAGTCATTACATTAACCATAAGGAGGGGGATGCCGAAGGCAAGGCATTTAAGAAATAGTGAGAATTATTGACCTCTCTTAATATCTCTCTAAATTTGACATTCTCTTGAATTCTCAAAACTTCTATTGCTCAATCCTCGCAAGGGTAGAGAACCAACTTAGGCCCCATTTAAAAAAAAAAAAAAAAAACTTATCCACTTAGGTCCCGTTTGGTTTAATAAATCATCTTATTTTATTTTATTTCGTCTCATCTCAACATCCAAAATCATTCAAATACAAATACTTTTTAATTTTTAATTTTTAAATTTTAAACTTTTTCATCTAATCATTAGATTCATTACCTAATTATTATAAATTTCATAAACTTAAAAAAAAACACAAAAAAAAAAAAAATCAAAATTTTCAAATTTCAAAATAAAAATTATAATATAAAATTATATTCTAACAATATTTTAACTTTATAATATTTATATTTAACTTTTTTACTCTTATTTCTCAAAACTCTATAAAACATCTTAATTCAAACCATTTCACTTATATTCACAAATTATCTCATTATTTATTAACATATTTATCATCTCATCTCATCTGTATAATCAAACGAGGTCTTAAGCAACACAACAAGAGAGAAACGTTGAGAGCACAAGGTTTTTATTTAAAAATAAATTATTTTGCATTGAAATCAAAATCAAAATCAAAATCAAAGATATAACCTTTTGACCAAATCAATAACAATTTCTCACTGCTACTCTGTATATAAATCAGGAGCCATGTGTTTGTTATTTAATTGGCAATCAGCAGCCATGTTATAGCATCAACAGTATTAAATTTCAAGTGTCATTAAAACGTGCACAAAATAGAAAAACAAAAAGAAAAGGATAAGCCCAAAAATTGAGTAAGGAAAAGGCAACACGGACCGAGTCACTGTGATCGGCAAGTTGCCTCGTTCAAACCTAAAAAGCAAACAAACGCGTTGAATCAAGACTCTTTTTAGTCCGAGTTTCAGAGTCTCAGACCCCACCCCACCCCACGCACACGCTCACTCCCACCACCTCTCAACTTGCACAGAAATCCCTCTCCTTCCTTCCAAGCAACATCCCTTTGTCCGACTCCACGCCCTTTCCATATAAACACCCACTGCCTCCCCCCTCCCGAACTCACCACCGCTGCCCCATACATCGACAAGATAGCAAGAAGAACGTCTTCGTCTTTGTCTTCTTTTTTTCATTCTCTCCGATATCGAACACTAGCTCCATCTATTCTGAAAGCCGCTTGACGGCTGACTGTCGATTTGACTATGGTTTCTGAAGATCCTACTCCGTGTCTGAAACCGATCGTGATCCGGGACGTCTGGGCTTCTAATTTGGACTCCGAATTCGAGCTCATAAGGGACGTTATCGACAGCTACCCTTTTATTTCCATGGATACCGAGTTCCCCGGCATGGTTTTCCGACCCCCGGTGGAACCCACCAAGCCTTACTACCGCCAGCTTCTTCCCGCCGATCATTACCGGCTTTTGAAATCCAACGTTGACGTCTTGAACCTCATTCAGGTGGGCCTCACGCTCTCCGACGCTTCCGGTAACCTTCCTGATCTCGGTGGCGGGAACCGTTTCATCTGGGAGTTTAACTTCAGCGACTTCGATGTGGCCCGAGACGCCCACTCCTCAGACTCGATCGAATTGCTGAGACGGCAGGGGATTGACTTCGATAGGAACAAGGAAGAGGGAATCGACTCCACCCGGTTTGCCGAGTTGATGATGTCGTCGGGACTCGTCTGCAATGATTCGGTGAGTTGGGTAACGTTCCACAGTGCCTACGACTTCGGGTACCTGGTGAAGATCCTCACCCGCCGTAGCCTGCCCAGTGGATTGGAGGAATTCTTGAAAATCTTGAGGGTGTTCTTCGGGCAAAGGGTATATGACGT
Source organism: Juglans regia (assembly GCF_001411555.2). Classification (NCBI taxonomy): domain Eukaryota; kingdom Viridiplantae; phylum Streptophyta; class Magnoliopsida; order Fagales; family Juglandaceae; genus Juglans; species Juglans regia. The sequence goes on along the minus strand of NC_049914.1, from coordinate 20,589,774 downwards.
CAAGTACCTGATGAAGTTCTGTCGGAGCTTGTATGGTGGACTGGACCGGGTCGCTAGAACCCTCGAGGTCGATCGGGCGGTTGGAAAATGCCACCAGGCCGGTTCGGACAGTTTGCTAACGTGGCATGCGTTTCAGAAGATGAGGGATATGTATTTTGTAAATGATGGGCCGGAAAAATATGCCGGTGTGTTGTATGGGATAGAGGTGTTTTAAAAGTTAAAAAGAAGAAAAAAATAATTTTTTTTCGATTAAAAAAAACTTATATTTATATATTTACAGTTTTAGAATATGTAAGTTTTGCACTTTCTTTTAAAAAATAAATAAATAAATAAATAATATATATAAAAAAAATTAATTTTTTAATAGTAGACATTACTCTTTTTAAAAAAAAGTGCTAAAAACTTATATACTTTAAGATTATATCTATTATTACTCGTCTAGAAAAATAAGAATGCAGAGATGATTTTTGTAAAACAATACAACAACTTCCCCACACATCCTTCGTAGAAGGACAGTACTCCCATAATAGGTTCAATAGTTTCAATAACCAAATGACAGAGGTCAATTAGGATCATCCAAAACTTTTTGTTTAGAAATATTACAACCTATTGGTGGTAGAATATTGCAAGCCCTCCACATGAAATTTTTAACACTATTAAAAACATGGGAAGACCATATTCTCATCCAAAATTTTTCACTAGTCTTAACCTTAGAAAGGCCACATGAGTGTTTGATAGATCTTTCATTCTTCAAATGATAGGCACTCTTAACATCAAAACAATCTGAGGAAGTATCATACCATATTTATTCATCTGCTGACAGCAAAGGGCTTAGAAGTAAACTTTGAATTAAATCAGCTTCATCAACAAAGAAAGTTTCCCTAACCAACCTAGAATTCCACTCCGCGGTATGTGGATTAATTAAAATATCAACCGTGACATTATCATCGAGATTCATAATAGGAGTAAGATTGTTCATCTGAGTCGGATTTTTTTTCCTGCCAGGTCCGGAACCCGGATACCCGGATACCGGTTTTGGGTTTCGACTCAGATCAAATCCGGGCCGAAATCCTGATTATAAAACCCGGACCTATATGGTCTGGATGCGGGTGTTTAAAGCGGGTTCCGGATTGTATAGGTCCGGATGCGGGTGTTTAAAGCGGGTTCCGGATTGTTTTCATTCGATTTCGCTCTGTTTTCACACTCTCTCTCAATTTCCTTAGGTCATCGACTCATCGTCGTTCCCTCTCTCTCACTCTCTCTTCTCTTCGAGTTTCTGTTTCTCACTTGTGGCTCCGTCGTCTTCTTCTCTTCTCTCTTTGCTTCGAGTTTCTCACTTATCGGTCGTGGCTCCGTCGTCTTCCTCTCTCTCTCTCTTTCTCTCTCTCGTGCTGAAACCCTACCTCCTGTCACTCTTCCCCTGCCGATCGAATATTTGTTCCTCGTGGCCGTCGTCTTCTACTTGAAAAAAACCAAATTATGTTCTCTGTGTTAGTTCTTGACAAACCGAAGGTTCGTATTTACACTTCCAAATCTTTTTTTTTTTTTTTTTTACAGTGTTTAGATCTGTAAGCATGTGGGATAGGATTAGGTTCTTTTTTGGGTTTGTTTTTAAACGTGGGGTTTTTATTTATTTATTTGGGTCTGTTATATGCTGTTATTTTGCTAAATTTGTTATTTTTTCTGGTCTTGGCTTGATTTCTACGATTGGATTTTTGTTCTCGCTGTTGTTTTTGGGTTTATTTTGATGTGGATGCTTGAATGGAGTAATATTTGTGTAGTATTTTTATGGGTTAGATTTGGATTTGTGAGATCTAGATCGTGGACATAAGTTTTCTTATAACAGATTTGATACTAAATACGTATGTACTTTTATTTAAAATCATGATAACTCTTCCAATCAATAATAGAGCTCTATAGTAGAAATTGGTGATCTTTCAACTGGTCCTAGTAAAAAGGTAGCCTTCTCATACATTTGTTCTACTGCTGATTATATTATTTATCTATAATGGCTTCTCTTTGGTTTGATTGGATGGTGCAACATGTGGATTGGAGAGAAAGTCTGGCTTTGCAACATTTCAAATCTCTCTTCACAAAAGAGGTCAAGTGCAAGTTGATGAAGATTTAACTGAATTATCCACATGTCTAATACAAGTAGTGATAGTTTTTTAAAGTTAGTTTTCCTTACTAGCTGAGAAGCCAATTATATCTGGTTTTAGGTCATTGATGTTATCACAACCAGCACAAGTGATATGGGGCCCTTGTTGGAAGCTACTTGTTGGGGAATATAGTTTGCATAATTGAGGGTGTAAATTAAAAACGGTCGAAGTTAGAGGGTGTAAAATATAGTCCCACCATTCATTTTACTTTTTTTTTTGTTGGTTTTATTTTATTGCTCTGTGCTTTCTTATTGTTGATTTGTATAAAAGTGTATTGTTTTGTTATGATCTGTCAGCATGTTCCATGCCAGTAGAAGCTCCTTGTAGCCTGTACTGTTAGAATATTTTAAATATGGGCTTCATTTGATTGCACATTTTATAAAATGGGTTAGACATATATATATAGCTCACAATGATATTTTGTTTTAACCCACTAAGTTGAGTGATCATTTGGGGTTTGTTGCACCTTAGTAATATAGGATTATATCCTATTTATATTGTGGTATAATTACGTATGTAGGCCTGGAAAACCAAGGGTCTTGATTATGGAATTTTTATAGACCCATATTAATTTGAGTCCTTAATGGGTGGACTCCATTAGTTTTCATTTATAAGAGGCTAGGTCCCTCCTCCTCTCCATATGTCCATTGGCTTGCCCCATTGATAGCTGATAATTTGTGAGGAGCAAGGAGGAGAAGATCTGTCTATATGCATTCTGCAAACATGGCTTCCGCAGGTATATTTTTACCATTTTCGTTTTCAATATTGCTATCTTAGATTTTGATTTCTAGTATGTATTTTCGTGTATTTTTACATTTGGTATCAGAGCATCATGCTAGGATTAGAATCTCTGGTTAAAAATGCGATGATGCAGTTTTTGTTGTTTTGTTTTCGGTTTTATTTTCTTCATGCAAATCGATCGCTCAAAATGAAATGTATAGGATTTATTTGCTGTAAATCTTCAATCTGGTTGGGTTTCTATTTTCTCTTCATTGCTTCAGCAACTTTACTATTATGGTTTCACCATTTATATTTTTGTTTTAATTTTCGGAACCATTTTTGGGCAAGAAAATTGTATTACATAATCGATTGATCAAACTCATATCAAGATCGGTTTTTTGGAATGCTATGTAGTTGTTTTAGATGTGTTTAATCAATGCCTTGTTTCGGTTTTGAGCTTTTACAAAACTAGGGTTAATACCCATTTCGAAATTTGATTAATCTTTCTTAAATATAGATACCCATTGTTTTAAAACACCATATATGTATTTTTCGGGCACTATATATTGTTTCCCCTAAATTAATTTTAGTTTTTGATCCAAGAATTGCAAGAAATTGAGAAAAATCCTTTTAAAAACCCGTAGACCCGGTTTTCAGACCCGCGACCCGCTTGCTGACCCGGCTGGAGGTTGAAGATGAATTCACCTCCAGCCAGAACGTTGCCCACGCGGAGCAGGTGGCGCGTGCGGCACAGTAAAAAGTGTTTTTTTTGGTTTTCTTTTTCCAGTATTTATGTACTCGCCCTATTAGAGCTATATATATATGTCTAACCCGTTTTATAAAATGTGCAATCAAATGAAGCCCATATTTAAAATATTCTAATATTCTCCCACTTGGACAAACATTGATTGCTATAAAATAAAACTTGTTTTTAAAAAAAAATAAAAAAAAATAAAAAAATGGCTCTCGGGTTAGACTACATAGGTGGCCACACAAATACATAGCTCAAATGATAGCACCTTAGAAAACACGATCTGGTCCAACAAGAATATCAACATCGAACATGGAAATCATTACACCACTTAAACGATGTAAGACCACTTCACAGCTACAAATGTTAATATCCTTATCGACATGGATCCCCATCCTCCGACCAATGTGGTAGTATGTTGTATGAACTTAGCATCAATGTGATCAAAAGCTGTGCTAATTCATATCAGTCCTCATAATGCTTCAAAATGAAGCCATGTCTCTAAAAGAGACTCATCTGATGTCTTTTGCTCATATATCTCGAGATGATAATGATATTATAATAAAAGACATAAGCCAAATGCATGCTCAAAAAACTTAGTGTTTGAATATGGAGATTTATTATTATTATTGGAAAGGGGCTGCACCCTAAAACAAATGGGTTACCTACGTACCCTGTAAAGGGATCAAGCCAAAACGTAGTTCTTTTTACATAAGTAACTCCCACTAACCAAAAACATCAAAAGTTTCCACAATACCCATATTAGTAACATGTGTTTTAAAAACTTTAGGAGCAAGTCCCTTAGTCAAAGGATCTGCAATCATCGCCTCTGTATTAACATGCTCTATCTTTGTCTGCCCTTCTTTAACTCTATCTCTGACCACCAAAAACTTGATGTCAATGTGCTTGGATCCACTAGAACTTTTATTATTGTTTGAAAAGAATACCGCTGCACTATTATCACAATAAATAGTAATTGGCCTCGAGATGGAATCAACAACTTTCAGTTCAGAAATAAAGTTTCTTAACCAAACAGCTTGGATGGTAGCTCCATAACATGCCACAAATTCAGCTTGCATAGTAGAAGATGCCACCAGAGTTTGCTTAACACTCTTCCAAGAAATAGCACCCCCAGCTAGCATAAAAACATAACCTGAGGTCGATTTCAAATCATATTGACATCCAGCAAAACAGAATCTGAGTAGCCTACCACCTCAAGGTGATTTGAACGCTGGAATATGAGCATGTAACCTTCAGTTTTCTTCAAGTATCTCATAACTTTCTTAGCTGCTTTCCAATGCTCTTGCCCTGGATTCGACTGAAACCTGCTAAGAACACTAACTGCATAGGCAATATCTGGTCTAGTGCAAACTTGAGCATACATCAAACTCCCCACAGCACTAGCATATGGTATGTTCTTTACAGATTCCCTTTCAAGTTCATTCTTGGGACATTGAGTTTTGTTGAACTTATCTCCTTTTATGATTGGTACATCACCAGGTGCACAGTTATGCATTTCAAATCTTTGCAGTACACGCCGTATATAAGCTTTCTGAGAAAGCCCCAACAAACCACGAGCTCTATCACGACATATTTCAATGCCGAGCACAAAAGAAGCTTCTCCCAGATCTTTCATCTCAAAATTAGCAGATAACATTTTCTTTGTTTCATGAAGTAATCCCAAATCACTGCTGGCAAGCAAAATGTCATCTACGTACAGAATAAGAAAAATAAAGTTTCTCCCACTGGTCTTGCAATATATACACTGGTCCACTGCATTTTCAACAAAACCAAGCGAAGTTACAACCTCATCAAACTTCAAATACCACTGTCGAGACGCTTGCTTCAGGCCATATAAGGATTTATTTAACTTACAAACCAAGTTTTCTTTTCCCTTCTCAACAAAACCTTCAGGTTGTCTCATATAAACTTCTTCATAAAGATCTCCATTCAAAAATGCTGTCTTTACATCCATCTGATGAAGCTCCAAATCATAGTGTGCCACGAGTGCCAGGATAATTCTAAAGGAATCTTTAGACGAAACTGGTGAAAAAGTTTCATTATAGTCAATGCCTTCCCGCTGAGTGAACCCTTTTGCAACTAATCTTGCATTCTTTCGTTCAACATTCCCTTTCGAGTCTAATTTACTTTTGAAAATCCATTTGTTGTCAATAGCTTTAGCATCTGGAGGAAGTTCAACAAGTTCCCAGACTCTATTCTTTTCCATAGAATTCATTTCATCTTCCATAGCACTTAACCACTTATCTGACTCAGAACATGTCAAGGCTTGTTTAAAAGTAACAGGATCAACTACATGCCCAATATTAAAATCACTTTCTAACAAATAGACAATGTAATCATTAGGCAATGCTGACCTTCTTTCTCTTTGAGATCTTCTGACTTGTGGCTCAGAAACTGACTCTACCATTGTTGGAATTTCTTCTTGTTTTTCAGGTTCTTCACTAACAATCTCAATTGGCGGAGAAATAGCTCTTTCCTGTACAACAGGAACTGGAACAACAACTGGATTAGGATCAGCAAATAACTCCTTCAATACAGAACTCCCACTGACACCAACATCATTTTCCAAAAATTTTGCAGTAATGGACTCAACAATTCTGGTGCCACGATTAGGACAATAGAACTTATATCCTTTTGATCTATCTGGGTATCCAATAAAATAACCAGGAGTAGATTTTGGGTCTAGTTTCTTTTCAAGAGGGTTATAAATCCTAACCTCAGCTGGACATCCCCAAACTCTGAAATGAGCCAAACTTGGCTTACGGCCTGTCCACAATTCAAAAGGAGTTTTTGAAACAGCTTTACTGGGAACCCTGTTTAAAATGTACATAGCAGTTTTCAAAGCTTCACCCCATAGATATTCTGGCAAATTTGTTCTGTTCATCATACTCCTAACCATGTCCTTTAGAGTCCGATTTCGTCTTTCAGAGACACCATTCTGCTCGGGTGTTTCTGGCATAGTGTATTGAGGCACTATTCCACACCCTTGTAAAAATTTTGCAAAATCGCCCATGTTTTGACCAGACTCATCATACTTCCCATAATACTCGCCGCCTCGGTCAGATCTTACAACTTTAATACTTTTCCCACATTGATTTTCTACTTCCATTTTGAATATCTTAAATTTCTCAAGAGCTAGAGATTTATCATTAATCAGGTAAACATATCCATAGCGTGAGAAATCATCAATGAAAGTTATGAAGTACTTATTCCCACATATGGTAGAAGATAAAGGTCCACTAATGTCGGTATGTATTAATTCCAAAATACCGTCACTCCTAGTAGAACCCTTTCTTGTGGATTTAGTCAGCTTTCCTCTTATACAGTCCACACATGTGTTAATATCTGAAAAATCAAGAGAAAGAAGTATATCAAGTTTTACCAATCTCTCCATTCTTTCCTTTGAAATATGTCCTAATCTCTTATGCCACAACATAGAAGATGATTCACGGATTAAAGACCTTTTCTTCGCTACATTGGTAACACAAGAGACTTCACCAAAAGAAGCCAAAGTCATTCTATATAAACCATCACACAAAAGACCATTTCCAACCAAACGAGAATCATAGAACAATTCAACTTTTCCATTGCCAAACTTAAAAGAAAAACCAGATTCATTAAGTTTTGATATAGAAATCAAATTCCGTCTCATTGACGGTACAAAAACTATGTTCTCCAAAACAAGAGAAAAACTAGACTCCAAAGACAACTTTACTACTCCTATAAACTCGACCTTCACTTGAACTCCATTCCCAACGCATAAGCTTACTTCATTCTCACTTGGCCTCCGTTTGCTTACGAACCCTTGCAAGGAATTCACAATATGAATACTTGCACCTGAGTCTATCCACCAAGAATTTAAAGGCACATCTATTAAAGAAGACTCAAAACAAACTAAGGCCAATGGGGTACCTGTCGAGTTCTTCTTCTTCTTCTCCAACCAAATTTTAAACTTAAAACAATCCTTTTGCCAATGACCCTTCTTCTTACAAAACTTGCACTGATCATTTTTCTTCACAGTTTCTTTAGGACCACCAGAAGTCTGACCTTCAAACCTTTTACTGTGCTGATTTCGGTGTGACTTATTTCCCTTGTGGAACTTAGACTTATGATTATGAAAGGACCCCTTGTTCTATTGTGGATGAAAAGCTAATTGCACAGTTTCAACGGTCTCATGACGCATCCTACACTCCTCTTGGGCACATACTACTATCAAATCATTTAAATCTCATTTATCTCGCTGAGCATTGTAAGCTATCTTTAGCTGATTAAACTGACTAGGAAGACTATTAAGAACATGATAAACCAGAAAAGGCTCAGCAATGGAAATTTTGAGGGCTTCTAGCTTAGAGGATATATGTATCATTTTCATAATATACTCCCTAACTCTACTAGAACCATCATATTTCATACTCATCAGTCTATCCATCAGGTCTCCAGTTTCAGCTTTATCGGATTCAACAAACCTTTGTCCTATGGCACCCAAAAATTGCTTAGCATTATCATTGTCTGGAATAGCTCCCATAATGGAATCTGATATAGAACGCTTGATAATCTTTAGACAAAGTCTGTTTGCCCTATCCCACTCTTGATATTCAGCCACATATTCGACAGTGCTCTTATCAGTAGGTTTTGAAGGTTGGTCTTCTAGGACAAAATCCAATCCCAAAAGACCAAGAACAATTTCTACGTCTCGTTTCCATCTCACATAATTATTCCTAGTCAAAGTTTCAATAGCAGATAATTGACTTGAAATAGAGGAGGCACTCAAAACTGTGGAAACATGAAATAGTACATTTTATTTAATTATCATCCAAACAGATAGCATGCAGTCAATAGATGATATCAAATCTTTCTAATTAATATGAGCTATTAATTAGACAATACATAATTAAGCTTGGAACCATATGAGCTTCATACAGTAAGAGCCTTGGTGCATCATTGTAAAGTCACCTTTGGGCTAACTAAACAACATGCTATAAGGTACTCTTAAAACATATCACAAAACTAATTAATAAAATCACATAAGTTTCAAAATACCATCACCTTTAGGCAGAAGGAAATTTCTAGACTAATGTAATCTCATTAACTAATTCACACAATTTTCTAAAATGTCACACACAATAACACCTTTGGGCAAGATATTATGTGCAATAAATTAGAAAACAAAAATATCTTTTTTAAATATCAATGAGTGTGCCACTTTGGCGGCTACCACCCACAAATATTTCAAAAATTTTATTTAAAGGAATAATAAGGATAATCTAAACGCCCATAAATTACAATCACAAAATGATAATAATAATCATCAACTTGATACAATCAAAATTAGAATTCAAATGTGATTGTGATACTAAAACAGTGTGAATAGATCAAACATATAAGACAACAAATATGTTTAAAATTAAATATGAATTTGGAAAGCATATATATACAAAATACTTATAACAAGTCACAAAATTAACATGCATCCAAAACATGTTGAGAGAGAGAGTACACATATGCACAGATCATATAAGATACTGACTATTCACCAAACAATTTTTATAATATTCAGTACACTGTAGCCCACAGAAAAATGTGTAAATAACATTCAAAAATATAAAACAATGTCTTATGATATTACAAAAATTTTTCAAAAAATATATATAGATCCAACCAAATCACTATTCTATGTTTTAGGGTAACAAGAGTTGGTCAAATTAAAATTTTCGGAAAGATTCAAGAAGACATGTAATTGGGAACAACTTGGAGAGTCGATCATAGTAATATTTAGCAGTTAGCTACTGTACTTATATTTCAAATGTATACTTTGTAGATTATCTTAAAGAATGGAGGAGTAGAGTAGATTATAACAGAGTTTAGTAAAATGTTGTTATCTGTATAATATCATGTGATGGCCATGTTATAGGTCTTCAACATGGATCTATCATCTTTTATTCGACTGTTTTATGATCTTATTAAATATTGCATATTCCTTGTGTCACCACTCATCCATCTTATCATAATAATATAGGCTGTATATTTTCTTAATAATTTATTTGTGATTGCCCAATACAACAATATTACATTATAGTGCTTGGTGGATCATATGAGATTTGGATAAGTGCCATTACATATTTGCATCTTTGCTGCATTTTTTCCCTCTCTGCTTGTTTTAAGTACTTCATATACTTATTATTACTGCCCTTGCTAACCATAATAACTCAGGGTTATGTTAAAATTCAAGTATGTTACAAAAGTTCACTTTTGTGTATTCCACCAAGTCACTAATTCCATTGTAGTTGTACATCCTTTCAAATTTATCCATATACTTGATTTTTATCATTTTGTACTGTATTGTTTGGCTTGATAAAAGAACCGGTGCAACCTATTTGTCAAAGGGTGTGTTTCTGCTCATTTTTTTGGAAAATGTTCTTTGAGAAGCATGATGACTACAAGGTATATGGAATGAAATATTTCTTTCGTTCCTGAACACTTTTTGACTTGAATTTTTTTTTTCTTTTTTTGCAGGATCCCTCAGTCCAATCACTTGAAGTTGTTGTTTGGTTTGAGATTAAATCATTGAAGTTGCTACTTGCCGGAATTATTTTGTAATTCATATCTTGTAGTTTTGTATTTTCCAATGTAATGTAATGTGTAAATAACAAAATAGTGTAATATATAGTGGATTGCATGCATTGTAGTTTTTCATTTTTATATATTTTTATTATTCTAGAAAATGTTAGTATTATGTTTTTTAATGATGATTCAGAAATTTTTTTCATAAATATTTGCTTTTATAGAAAATTATGATTTTCAACACTTTTAAATTTTTTTTTAATAAATATAGGAGAATTATGCTTTTCAACATTTTAATTATAGGCTTTTATAAAAAAAAAAATTATGCTTCTAAGCCCTTTATATATATATATATTAAAAAAAAAAAACCGGGTACAACTCGGAACCCAGATTTCCGGGTTTCAAAAACCCGGATTCATCAGGGTTTCGGCCCGAGTCTGATCCAGCCCGAGTCTGATCCAGCCCAACCCGGTCCGGGTTCCGGCCTGGGTTTGAAACCCGGGTTCCGGTCCGGGTTCCTGGGTTGGAACCCGGATGAACACCCCTAAATAGGAGTGTACCATGAAAGTAGGTTTCTTTCGTAACCATTTATCCTTCCAAATCCCAATACTGTTCTTATTCCCAACCTTCCAATTCAAGCTATCAAGAAAAAGATTCTTAGCTGCTAAGAAATTTTGCCATAAATAAGAAATTTACATCAGCAGAGTTAACATCTCCATGGGGAAAATACTTTGCTTTTAAAATCATAGTTGAAATGGATTGAGGATTGTGAAAAAATGTCCATAAATGTTTTGCTAAAAGAGCTTTATTAAAACACTCCAAACCACGAAAGTCCATACCACCCAGTTTCTTGGAATTACCCATATTCTCCCAACTCATCCAATAAATCTTGGAATCATTTTGCTAATGTCCCCAAAAAAACCTCTGCATCATTCTATTAAGCTGCAAACACAAAGTCTTGGGCAACAACAAAATGCTCATATCATAAGTTGGTATTGCCTTGATGACAACATTCAAAAGAACTTCCTTACATGCTTGTGAGAGAAACTTATGCTTCCAATTGCTAAGTCTATGCCACACACAATCAACTATGTATTTGAAAGACTTGACATGAGATATTCCAATTAAAGCAGGCACTCCAAGATACATTTCAAAGCTGTGAGATGTTTGTATTCCAGCAATAGTTAGGATAAAGTTTCTTATCTCTTGATTGGTGTTTTTATTGAAAAACATTGTTGTTTTCTCCCGAATGAGTTGTTGTGCCCAAGCTCTTTCATATACCTCTAGTAATCCTTGCAATCTACTCCACTCAAGGGAATTGGCTTTGATGACAAGTCTAATATCATCAGCAAAAAAAAAAAAAAAATGACACCTAGACCACCCCTCTAGCTAGCAATTGGAACCCCATGGAAGAATTTTCTGCACTCAGCTTGTTTAATCAATCCACTTCGAACTTCTAAATACAAGAGAAGATATGGACTTAGCGGATCTCCTTGCCTTATACCCTTACCAGGTTTGAATTTTTCCTGAGGTTCTCCATTCACCAGAATCGAGTAAGATTTTTTTTTTTTTTTAATAAAGAGTTAGGGTCACCTGTCCAAGAGTGACCCCTACCCAAATTTATTAATGACCCTCACTTATGGTGGAGAAAAACTGTAGTTACAAATCAAGCATCTGGGGTATAAACGAAAACCCAGCATGCAGAAAAAAAACCAAGCCAAAAAAATAACTAAAATAACCATGGAAAAAACAAAGTAAAAACCACAAACACCCGAAACTAACTAAAACGAAATGAAGGCAACCCGGAGTAGTCCATGCGGATAAGACCACGCAATGCTCGGGGAGTCTCCAGCAATTGAGAGACAACTAAATCATTACCAGAAGCCCCATGTTTGGCTAACCAATTTGCAACTTTATTTCCCTCACGAAAAACATGATGAAGTGAGCAAGTCATGGAGGTCATAATATCCATAATTTCCTCCCAGAAATCCTCCAGGTACCACACCCCACATCTTTTGCTCCTCCACCAGGAGATAACAGTCATAGAATCAAGTTCAATATCCACATAATTGAGAGATAAGGATTTACAAACCTGGAGTCCATGAAGAAGAGCTAAAAGTTATGCCCGATTATTAGAACCTGTACCAATGAACGAGGAAAAAGCATGAATTAGCTTACCATGATTAGTTTTAATAATCCCACCTATACCTGAGGCACCTGGATTACCCAAACTACTGCCATTTGTGTTAAGCTTAACCCATCTCGCCAAAGGTGGTTGCCAAGCAATAACTTTGCAATGCCGAATTGGGGGAAGAACGGTCTGGACATGCAAACTTTCTAGTACCTGCAAATCAAAACTAGAAATGTGAGAACTAGCATGCATATCTCGACAAATAAGACTAATCCACCGTCGAACAGAGTGAATAATGTCAGAGGCAGATTCAAAGTGACCCTCCATACGCGCAAACAATGCCTCCGCCAAATTCTCCAAGTGATAATCACCAGGAGAATTCCCACAATAATGTCAACTTGAGACGCTAGAGTTGCTCGGCAAAACCAAATCTTCACTGCGTCTTTCCAATTTCAGCCTATCGGGATCCCAAGACTAGCCCCAAAATATCGCCAAGTGTTATTTGCAATATCGCCTGCAAAAAGAACATGATTTTGGTCCTTATAGTGACCATTAGCACAACAATCACAACGAAAGGTAATAGGAATGCTAATACGTCGAAGATGATGATCGACACTAAGGGCCATATACCAAGCTTTCCACATATGAGTAGACATTTTAAGAGGAAGACTCTTATGCCACATCCAAGAGTGCCCCTCAATACTATCACCCCTAATACAGACACAATCTCACGCCGACTTAGTGGAAAACAAACCATTATCATTATTGGTCCAAATCAGAACATCAAAACTCGGTTTAGCCGTATAAATATCCTCTAAAATACCATCAAAGTGATCTGAGCCCACTAACTAACGAATAAAATCCACATTCCAATCATTATTTAATTTGCAATCCTTCACTTGAAGATGAGGATGCCCCACAATATTCATATCATTAGTTAAAGGGCCTCTGTCCCTCCATTTATCATACTAGAAAAAAACCTTACCATCTTTAAGATGACACTTAGAATTATCCAAGACCAAAGGAAGGGATTTAGCAATCATTTTCCAGAACCTTGTACCCTTAGTTGGATCAACTAGGGCCCAAGGTTTAAAACCCACATACCTACCCTTAAAAAATTAGCCCATAAAGAATTACCTTGAATAAGATTCCAAGCAAATCTGGCATGAAGAGCTTTCTGCATATCATCGAGGATCCTAAGAGCCAAACCGGCTTCCTCCTCGGGACGGCAGATAGAATTCCAGGCGACCCATTTTTTCTTACCTTTGCCATTATCCTCCCCCCAGAAGAAAGTACTCATCATACGATGAAGGGTTTTAATAGTAGATTGTGGGACCTGAAGGATGGCAGAAAGATGAAGAGCCATACTAGAGAGAACATGATGAAGTAAAATAAGACGGCCACCCGTCGAAAGAAATCTCATCTTCCACCCCGAAATCTTCTTTTGAATATTAGACACCATATCTTCCAGATGCACTTGATTGAGACGACCCAAAATAACAGGCACTCCAAGATATTTGAAAGGGAAAGATCCTTATGAAAATCCAGTCTTCTGTAATAATAAGCTTTTATGAGCTAAAGAAATTTTTTAAGAGCAGAAAATGGTAGATTTAGAGTGATTGATACACTGACCCGACCAACTCTCATATTTATGAAGCATAGATAAAATCTCCCTTAGGGCTTGAGAGCTACCATTAGAAAAAAGCACCACATCATCAGCATACATAAGATGAGAAATTATGGGCGTATCTCGGGCTTGTGAGAATTGACCAAATTTTCGAGCCTCCACACTTTGCTTGATCAATCTAGAGAGAATTGCTTGAAGAATAATAAAGAGATAAGGAGAAAGGGAATCACCCTGATGCAAACCTTGGCCAGCTTGAAAGAAACCTTTAATAGTGCCATTCATCATAATAGAACACCAAGGAGTCGAGATGCATGTTCCGATAAGAGCACAAAAATTAGAGAAAAATCCAAAACAACGAAGAACCTCCAGAAGAAACAGCCAATCCACTCGATCATAGGCTTTAGCCATATCCAGTTTAATTATGATATTACCACCATGGGCCTTCTTATTAATGGAGTGGATCATTTCTTGTGTAATACTAATATTTTCAAAAATGCTTCTCCCTGGAATGAAAGCGCCTTGTTCCCATGAAATCATTCTTGAGAGGAGCCCTGTCAAACGATTAACAATGATTTTGGAGCATATTTTATAGAACATCGAGCATAGGCTGATAGGCCTAAAATTATCAAAACCAGAAGGTGTATCAACCTTTGGAATTAAGACAAGAAAAGATGCAGTGAAAACTCTTGGGAGCTGTTTAGAATTAAAAAACTCAAATATGGCTTCCAAGACATCCTCTTTCACAATTTCCCAACAACTTTTGAAAAAACCAGAACTAAAGCCATCAGGCCCCGGGGAGTTGTTAGAAGGAATAGAAGATAGAGCAGAAAACACTTCATTCATATAAGGCACCGCACACAAAATCAAGTTGTCAGAATCAGAAATAATAGGTGAGATAAGCATCGATAAATCAAGTAACAATCTGGTTGGTGTGCCCTACAAAAAAGAAGAAAAGAAATCCACAGCCCCCTGATGAATACTCTCCGGCGAATTAAACACCATGCCATTCGATGATCTCATGTCCACCACTCTTTTACGCCGTTTATTAGCAAGGCAGACATGAAAAAACTTAATGTTACGATCACCATCCATATGCCATTTTAACTTAGACATTTGAGCCAATCTAGTATCTTCCCGACGGAGCCAATTATCCAATTCCGCAGAAGCGGCCATATGATCCCTCTCCATAGATTCATCCCAATTTTGTTGAAGTTTCTTTTCAATCTCCTCAATTTGTTGCTCAAGAGAATTAATATGCATATTAGTGTGACCGAAAATCTATTTATTCCATTCATGCAAGGCGACCTTAGTGTTTTTCAATTCAAAAGCCAATTTTGTAAACCCATGACCATCAATAGTTGCAGACCAATTTTGTAAGCTCATCGAGTAAGATACTAATGTTATACATTCCATAATGAGAGAAGTCCATATATCACTGAAGCCCATTTTCTTCATTACCAATTTCAGAAAACCTCATTCAACCCGATCATATGCTTTACTCATATATAGTTTTACAGCCATATAAACCATCTTTACCATGCAACTTACAATGCATAATATTCAATGTCTCATAGGTAGTAATAATATTATCAGATTTATTCTCTCGTCATTTAGAGACTAGAAGAAAATATTTGTAATATGTGCTTCCTATAGGTATTGAATTCACATAGTAGGAATCTTAATATAAAATTTTAGATTCACTTCACTTATAGATCTGAGTTGGGGTTTCTGATCTGACTGACAAAGGAAAAGTGGTGTTAATAGAGGTATAGATCCATTTTTTGACAATAATCGAGTTGCCTTTAAATAACCATTAATCGCACATTTGATAGAACGTTTTCAACAATGAGTTAAATAGTTTATTCTCATAGAAGAATTGGCTAGCTTTTCTGATGTTTTTAGGCGCAAAGTACTTTGAGCACATTATTGTTACTTGTACCATTTTGGTACAAAAAGCGTATGATTGTTGCTGGTACTTTTTGCATGCGGCCTAAACTAACCATCTATTCAAAGATACACAATATATCCAATCATTATTTTTAACAATCTATTGAACAAAATAAGTTCTTTGAACATTGGTGACAATTCCAGAAAAGTGTCATATTAAGAGAGATGACGATCTGGTTGTTTTAGATTATTAACTATTGCCTTGAGTGGCTATCCATATATTATGAATAGTGAACATGGGTTTTTGATAGTATCTCAGACTTCATGTCTTGCGAGACTGTTTACGAAAAAAATAATTTTTAGGAGCTTTTGTTCAAAATCCACAGGCGATTAATGTGATGGTGAGTATCAAAGAACCTATATTTTGAATTGAGAAACTCATACTATTTGGTATTTTCATTATGGTTTACTCATGGAAGTTAGAGGTTGGGGTCTCGCTTTGGGGTTAATATGGCTTATTTGATTGAGTGAATTTATGATGCGATTTGGATAAGTCATTAAAAGTAATGATTAGACTATTGTGATTGTCCTTGGGGGCAAAGGTCCTAATTTCTTTACTCTTAATGAAAAACAAAGGTTGGTTATCTAACATGTTGTTGTTGAAATACAAGAGATTCATTTTGAAATCTTGAAGTCGCATATTAAAATTTGCTGAATGATATTTATGGTCAACTTGTGGATTCTCAAACGTCATAGTTGGACTTGTTGACTATAATCTAAGGTTCATGTTGTGAGTTTGACCTAAATGTAGATGCGATGAGTCGCTAACTTCATGGTTGTACAAAGGCTTTTTATTTTAAAAGCTGGGTCTCTTGGTTAACGCATGCTTTTTAGAAAGTTACTACATATAAGATTGCACATGAAGATAAATGGTCCTTAAACACCACTACAGACTTTTGATTTAATCATTTCTAGTTGACCTTGTGATTTCACTCCTTCATGTTATTGCTCGTTGTGCACATGATAGTGATCATGTGTTCTATGATCACGTGGTCTGGCTGGGAGTATTTAATTAGTAGACAGGCTTAAATCAACACACTCACACGAGCAATCGTCTCTAACTCTTAGGTAGCAAGCGAAGATGAGACATTTTGTCCCTTGATGCTTATGTAGTATGTAGAGATGGTTGACACAAATATATATGTTGCCTTAACTAGTCTAAGAAGAGGTCTTTGTTACTTGTTAAGACTGTATAGTGATTGCCCACAATCCATGTAGCCTGTGTTTAGTCAGGTGCAAGATCCTCTTTGTCGCTTGGGATAGTGAGCAATTGAAGGGAGTTGGGTTAGGCAATTGGAAAACGACTAGACTAAGATCTATATAGTGTATTGAGTTTAGACATATGTTTTGTTTTGGAAAGAGAACTTTATAGTAGCGTGTATTTCATAGTACATATGCTTTTACATCTAACAATAAAGATTAAAAAAGAAAAATCTTACAATAGAGATGAGTAAATGGATCTCTACTTCCTCACCATGTTAGTCCTGTAGGTTATAATTGATGATCTTATGAGACCTTTGACCATGTCACAAGGTTGAAGTTTTAGTGTCTACTACCTTGGCATGTTGTCTATGACCATGGATGATACGGTCTAGAAAGACATTGCTGGAAAAGCAACTGGACTAAAAATGAATTATATGAGGATGAAGGGAAGACTATTTGGTAACATATCAATATTGTGTTTGTAGTCACTGCTAGAAAGTTATGTTGCTTCTCAAAAGTTGCGACATAGCTATGGGTAAATAATGTTTTATAAAGATTAAGCGTTGCTTTGAGTCATTCGGACTCGAGAGGGATTAGAGATGCTTAGTTATATGTGACCAAATGACTTGGGGCATAAAGAGACACTTTTAGGGGTATTTCTATGCCAGTCTACTCTCGGAGAGCTTTGGTAATGTGCTCCCATTTATCTTTTACAGATGTTTCCAATGGTCGCACAATATATTTTCCAATATGAATAAGATTGAGAATATATTGAGAGATGTAAACCTGGGGTCTTGCCCACTTTGTGCGAGTGGGAGATGTAGCAAAGGGGTGCCCATAGTGGGCGGCTGGTTTACATGTAAAAATAATATGTTTTATGTGTAGTAGAATAGGGCACTACCGTCGGCAATTTTCAGTGGTTGGGCGGCAATGGTGGTGCTCTTTCGTTTGCTATAACGACGGTGTAATGTGGTAAGAGATGGTTGTTTTCCAAGTTTGGATTACATTGGTGCTACCCATGGTGGTGTTTATCCTTTGCTGACTGTGGGTGGTGCACTGTTGTAGGTTTTGATGGTAATTTCGTAGCCACAGACACTAGTATGCCCTATTTGCAGTGTTTCAACTTTCAAATGGTATCAGCTTGTTGTTGCTTCGTCGTGGAGAGGTCATCTTGCAAGGCAGCGGCTTGCTTCCTTGGGAGGCTGTTGTTGTGTGCAACAGGGGTTGAGAGAAGGAGGCAGCAACTACGTGGAGGAGGAGCAGTTTCACTGAAAAACTCAAGTCTGCGGCAACCGTAGCTTGGAAAATAGAAACAAATTTAGGTTTGCATGAATATGCAGATTATGTGAGTATATATTTACACCATGCTTAGAACTCTAGTGGGATGGAGATGTTCATGACATGGAGGAGTGCATGGGCATGGAGTCAGGACTTGGTTCTCACGAGCTAGGATTTTGGGCATATGTGGTTTGGACCTCGACTCAACTTCTAAAAATAATCGAACTTGTCCCATAAATTATTCGGGCCAATTCCCAAATAAATAGATTCCTCTTGGTCCCTAAAATATTAAATGATTTTAATCTAATTATCAACCCCAAAAAAATGCACATCCCACCAAAATAAATTTTGGACTTGTAGTCTGTCCCAAAATTACTCGCTAAATCTCAAGTGGGCTTCCCATACATATTAACCTAAAAAAATTTATAGAACTCGTGCTTGGCTTGGGCTTGGTGTTGGGCCTGGGTGTTAGGTAAAGTTCCCAACCGATCTCAAGATGAAGCTTGAGGAGGAGTTTCTTATGGTTTGGACACTTCTTGTTGTCACAATAAAGAAGAATCTATCGACTTTGAACTGGAGAATGAACTTCAACAACAATTTTTTGGATTGATGTATGAGGAGTAAATGCTCACATCGATGCAAAGGTTGAGATCGAGATCAAGGTCGTGGTCAAGTCAAAGGGGGTGGTGATGAAGGCTGCCAAGCTGAAGATGTCTACAAGAAGATGGAGACCATGATGGTGTATGTCAAGAAGGATGGACATTTTGCTAGAGATGGTGGTTGAAATGGAAGTACAAAGTTTTCTGTACCTCAATGTTGACGCTCTTTTTTTCTACAACAAACTAAATCACTATTTTAATGTGAACTCCATATCTAAGCCCCTAATGGTGGGGCAGAGTGAGACTTTGAGCTCGAACTCCTTGACATGGAGATAGCATCGAACTATTAGTCTAAACCACCATTGCTGGGAAAAGACAATGCTCGTCAACATGGGGGCAGCACTACCCCCTCCAGAATGATTGCTTTAATGGATATTCGTCAGAGAGAGAAAACCTAGTTGGTTCTGGAAACATAAAAAAACAACACCCCTCCTCTTCACTATATATATTTGGTAAAAAGAAAAGCTTCAAAGATCTAGATTTTGGCAGAGTTTATTAATAGGGCTAGGAGTTGATCTTTTAATAGATTTTTCTAGATGTGTACATTTGTCCAGCCTAAAAATTAGGCATTTCTTGAATTCTAGGATTGAGGAAAACTTGTACTAGACTATTTTTATTGAATTAATGTACGGATAAAATTTCTTTAAAAAAAAAGCAGAGAAATTTGAGGAGATCACACATTTACTTGCAATAACATTGAACACGTTGAAGCCTATCACATCCTCCAAGTGTGAAGGAGTCCAAGAAGACCTTAACCTTGGGTGTAGAGTATGGTAAAAAAGTTGGATTGCCATGCCCAAGAAAGGGAAAAACTTCGAAGATTTTATCGAACTGATAGAGAGAGAAAGGAGAGAATTTAGGGATTGAGAAGAAAAAGGAAAAATTCTTGTTAATTGAATTTGTCTCAATTGCGCTATTACAGTTACATTTACAAGTATTTATATGCTAGTAAAATAAAGCACAAGTGTCTATTTCCTTTGTTGTTTTTACAACAATACCCTATAATAACCTTTTCTATATAATATTGCCCCTTATTTGTCAAAATATCACTGAGTTTGTGAGAACTAGAGACATGAAGAGGCTTTATGACTCCAGCATGTAATTTTTCTCTAACAAGATGACAATCTATCTCAATGTGCCAAGTCCTTTTGTCAAACACTAGATTTGCATCAATATGGAGTGCTATCTGGTTATCACAGAATAAAAGAGCAGGGTTTGGATGAGAACATGTAAATCTTGAAGAAGAGAGATGAGCCAAGTGATCTCACATGTGGCTGATGTCATGGCCCTATATTAAGATTTTGTTGAATATTGAGAGACAGTCTGTTGTTTCTTAGACTTTCAGAAAATATGTGCATCACCAACAAATACCAAATAGCTTGTTACAAATCGCCCAGAATCAGGGCAACCAACCCAGTTCGAATATGTAAATGCCTTAAGATGTAGACTACTAGTTGCTGGAAATAATAATCCTTGGTCAGGAGTGGATTTTAGATATCTTAAGATGCAATGAACAACATTTAAATGAGGCTGCCGAGGCTTATCCATAAATTGGCTAACTACTTGAACTGAATGGGCCAAGTCAGGCCTAGTGATAGTTAAGTATACCAAGCGTCCAATAAGTCTTCAATACAAAGAAGCATATTGTAAGAAAGGACCATCTTCTTTGCTAAGTCTCGAATTTTGTTGCATTGGAAATTTGGGAGGTTTTGAACCAAGGAAGCTAGATTCTTGAAGAATGTCCAATGCATACTTGCTTTGGTTGAGAGCAATACCTTTAGCAAATTGAGCTACTTCCAATCCAAAAAAGAATCTTAAGTCTCCAAGATCATTGATTTTGAACTTTTGATCAAGAAAAGACTTCAAATTCAGAATAGAAGGAAGATAATTTCCAGCCACTATTATATCATCTACATAGATCAAAAGTACAGTAAAATGACCAGAATGATATAATATAAACAATGAATGATCAGCTTGAGATTGGATGAAACCATATAGGAAATAAGAATTGAGGACAGTTTGGAGAACCATTGCCGAGAAGCTTACTTAAGCCCATATAAAGACTTATTCAGCCTGCACGCATTATGCTCCCCCTTCTCTAGAAGAACCAAGTGGTATCTCCATATATATATACATTTTCTTCCAAATCACCATGAAGAAATATATTGTTTACATCTAACTGGTGTAATAACCCGTTTTGAGAAGCAGCCACTACTAGAAGGAATCTCACAATTACAAATTTAGCTACAGGAGAGAAAGTTTCTTGAAAGATCAAGACCTTCAATTTGTGTGTAACCTTTAGCAACTAATCTTGTTTTATACCTTTCAATACTAACATCAGATTTATACTTAATTCTATACACCCATTTGCAGCCTATAGGTTATTTTCCATTAGGTAAATTGGGGAGTGATAGGTATAATTAAGCTCTAAAGCTTTTATTTCAGTAGCCATGGCTTCATGCTAATGAGGATGTTGGACAACTTATTTAAACGTTCTAGGCTCAAAATTGGTAGAAACAGACAATACTAATGATTTATAGGAAGGAGATAATTTCTGGTAAGAGAGAAATGAAGAGATAGAATAGGGAACATCAGACTTACTAGTACCTTGATCTGAAGGAGCTAAGATAGTATGAGCAGTAGCTAACTTGCAATGATAATCTTGCAGATAAGTAGGTGCTTTGCTAGCTCTAGAGGACTGCCTAACAACAACAAGGTTAACATTCTCAAGAGAAGAAGGAGGAGGAGGAGAAGAGGAAGAAGAAGGAGAAGGAGAAGAAGAAGACAGATATGAAGAAATATGAATATCAGAAATTCGATGAGGTCAAACAATAGACTTAGGCAGAATAGAAGTAGAAGGTGA
Source organism: Juglans regia (assembly GCF_001411555.2). NCBI lineage: Eukaryota > Viridiplantae > Streptophyta > Magnoliopsida > Fagales > Juglandaceae > Juglans > Juglans regia. The sequence goes on along the minus strand of NC_049914.1, from coordinate 20,567,854 downwards.
GGATGATTTGAAAGGAAAAGTAGTTTAAAAAAATACTACATCCCGAGAGACAAAGAGATTTTGGCTTTCTAGGTCAAAAACCTTGTAACCTTTTATTCCAAATGGATATTCAAGGAATAGAAATTTTCTTGCATGAGGATCAAATTTGTGTTTGTTTCTGGAAAGAGTAGAGGCAAAACATAAGTAGCCAAAGACACTCAGATGAGACTACATAGGAACTTTAGAAAAAGAGTATCATATGGTGATTTTTTGGATAGGAGTGGAATGGAGGTTCTGTTAATCGAATAAGTTGTTGTTAGAATGAACTCTCCCCAAAATTTCAAAGGAATGTGAGCTTGGAATCTCAAAGGACCTCAGTAGTAGCAAGGGCTACCGGACTCACAATCGAAGCGAGAGACCGTGGGTTGCTTCTTAGCACTCCAAGAGACAACATTTTCACCCAGGTAAATAGAATAGCTTGAAGTGGAGCGACGGGTGTCCAGACAGCCCGCCCAGTTAACATTGGAGTAAACAAAATACCAATGTGGATAAGGTAGTAATCGTCAAGTCAAAATGTAGTGTTCCTTTGACATAACGAAGGATACGTTTGACAGCTTGAAAATGGTCGTTGGTGGGTGCATGCAAATATCGACTGACATAATTAACAGAATGAGTAATGTCAGGCCGAGTGATAGTCAAATCTTGCAAGGCACTGACAAGAGAGCGGTAGAGTGTGACATTCGCAAAGGAGGAGCCATCAGAAGAGAGTCGCTGAGCCACGACCATAGGGGTAGCAACTGGTTTGCAATAAAGGAGTTGGGTCTGGAAAATAATATCTCGAGCATACTTGGTTTGATTGAGAAAAAAACCATCAGATATAAGAGTCACTTCGAGACCAAGGAAGTAGCTAAGTGAGCCCAAATCTTTCGTAGCAAACTCGGAGTGAAGTTGAAACATGAAGTTGTAGAAGAAAGAGAAGGAGATTCGAGTGATTTATGAAATAAATCATAACTTTTGGCTTTAGGAACAAGATAATGGAAGGAGGGCAGCGGCGTAAGAGCCATCTGTGTGGAAGGGAGCTCGAAAACTCAGTGCCGAGACCGCGTGAGAACCAGTGGGATTTGTCAACGTCGTCGACTGGTCGTTCGATAGCCATTAGTTGATCACAGAGAGCTTTGAAGGCCCAGGAATAGTCAACAACAGACGTGGTTCCTTTCTTCATCAAATGAAGCTCATCTTTTAGCCGTATCTCTCGAGTTTTGGAGGTGTGGCTGAAAGCACATTCCAGCGCAACCCAGACATCTTGAGAGGTTGTGAGAACAATAGCTTCGACCATGGCTTCTTCAGAGAGAGAAGAGAGAATAAGACTGGGGATGGGTTGATCTTTGAGTTTCCATTCAAGAAACGTGAGGTTGGGAGTGGAAGAACCTTCAATGATTGTAGAGGAGGGTTTGGGGAGAGAGCCATCCACAAATCCAAGGCAGTCCTAACATTCGAGTAAAGGAACAAGCTAACTCTTCCAAAGCAAATAATTGCTAGAAGATAGTTTGATAGTTACCATGTAAACCATGGTGTTGAAAGATAGGGGTTCGGCCATGGAAGAGAACAAAATTGTTGGTATTGGATGTTAATCCAGAGAGGCTCTTGATACCATGAGAATGTTTATGAATCCACCACAATGTAAAGGGTGGAGATGGTTTTCCATTTATAGAGATATACAGACATGTACAGCTATACAACAGAGAAGGAAACAATCACAAAATAAATACAACATCTCTACAATCACATGTCAAGTACTACAATCAAGGTAATGACCGTTGCTGAGAATCAGAGGAGGATTGTGGAGAATCCTCAACATCCATATTACACGTATAGTGCAGTTCCCGACTTATTGAAGCAAACGTACAGGAGGTGATCCAATATTCAAGTTCGATCTTGTAATAAGACAGGGGGCGCCCTTAGAGCACTCTCATTGGATTAGTTAAAAGCTAAATCTAATGAGTATTTAGCTATTAAAGAGTAAAATATGCTCACATTGAATTAGTCAAATTCTAAATATTTAGAATTTAGCTACAGTGACTTTCAAAAGTTTTTTCAAATTTGAAGGTTACTGTACAAACATCAAATACATATTTTATTAATTATTTTTTTCTCCCTTTATTTCTATCACATATTTTATCACAATTAATATATTAATTTGACTTAGTGATATATTAATTTAATATGAACATGATTATTAATTAACATATAATAAGTAGAATAGTAAAATAGGATAAAATTAAATAAATTAATAATTAAAAAAATTAAATATTTTTGAAATTAGTAGTTATTCATTACCATATAATGAATAAATGTATAATCTAATGTGAATAACCAAAATCAAATTCATCTTATATTATTTTATTATTATATAATAAAAAAATAGCTATTCCAATATAGAGATTTATGTGAATGGAATAGTCAAAAGTCAAATTTATCTTACATTCATCAAATTTGTCCTTTAACTTTGGCTCATCCAATGAGAGTGCTCTTAGTGGGTGTGCCTCTGCCACTTCCCTTATTGGGATGCCAGGTGTTACATCTAGCATTACTTTAGGCATTATGCCTAGAGTTATGACGTAACGTTGGCTGGTCTTAAAAGCCAGCCAATAGTTACCATGCGAGGACTAGTTTCTCCATCCCTGGCAGACATCATCTTGGCATTTTTAGAATTAATCTGTTTTGTGAGTGAAAATACTTAGGTTGTTGGCATATTGAGTGTGTTTCTAGATTTATCTACGTAGCACACTCACACACTGGGTGAAGGAGAAATTAAAATTTTGTATACTAGATTCGCTTGTGAAACAACTACATAGATTATCTTTGAGGTATTTCTTCCACTGTGTATATATACATATATTCTAACATTGGTATTAGAGCAAACGTTCGTTGTTCCTAGTGATATATATATACATATATATGTCTCCATTTTTCTTGTTCATGCAATACTATTATTTTCTTTTTATGTTATATATGATTATGATCATTTGTATATATGTAATCAGTCTCTATTTTTTTATTTTAAAAACATGTTTTTGAGATTACTAGAAATGCCATGATCTCTTACCCTAAGTCTTTATCTCTATTTACATGAACATCGCCATTGCTAGATGTATTTGACGACATATTTTGTTTATGCATTCATCTATTGAAATGTATTGAAATTGTATTGTATTTTTTTTAGGAATATATGTTATAGTCACCAAGTGTCGCTGCATCGTGACGCTATGCACAATGTTGGTGCTCACCAGGTGCAGCATGCACCATGGTGGTGCGCATCGCACAGTTGCTGCGCAACCACATGGCTGCAGTTTGCTCTATGTAGTGCTGAGCGCACCACATGGGGTTGTTCCCACCGTGTGGTGCAGTGCGCACAACGTTGAGCAACACCCATCGTGTGGTGGTGCAGTGTGCACAAGGGGCTACTCGCACCGTGTGGTGCTGCACGCATTGCGTGGGATAGTGCACACCACAGTTGCTGGGCACATCGTCCTATTGCACTTCGAGAAATATTAGAGCATGCGAGAGAGAGCTCTGCCCTCTCGAAGAAATGTCTAGCAGCTGCAGCTCCCTAACAGAGCGGCTACTAGTAGCTGTATTTTTTTTTTTGGTACTGTTCACATGAACTGTGGCCAACAAACTGAGGTTGAAGAAGACTATTATCTTCTGTTATTTGTTTTAAAAACAAACTTTATGGGCTTTCTTAGTTTATGGATGGGCCTGGGTCAGTTTAAAAAAAAGAAATTTAAGCTTATTTGTTTTTTCAACCTAGCCCGAGATTGTTTTTACAAGGCACAAACGTGAAGCTTTTTGTTTAGGCTTATAAACCATTATTTTTGGCCCAACCCGTGAGATATATTGTGTTAAAATGAAAAAATAAGTTTTTTCCATGTGTTTCGAACCTTTTTTATTTGGGCTTATAAACCATTTTTTTTTGCCCAACCCATGAGATGTATTGTGTCAAAATGAAAAACAAGTGTAAGTTTTTTATTTGGGCTTATAAACCATTATTTTTGGCACAACCCGTGAAATGTATTGTGTTAAAATGAAAAAATAAGTGTTTTTCATGTGTTTCGAACCTTTTTTTTTGGGCTTATTTTTCTGGCCCAACCCTTGAGATGTATTTTGTTAAAATGAAAAAATAAGTGCTTTTCATGTGTTTCGTCGTTTGGTTGATAGATTCAACTGAGATAAACTCAGTTCAGTCTAATTTTAAATTGAGTCTAACATCTAAATACTCATTTCTTAAATTACTAAACTCATCTCAACTCAAAACCTTTTTACACGTGGAACCCACAACGTTTTTCAATTCAACATTTATTTACACGTGGGACCCAATACCTTTTTCAACTTCTCATAAATATATCTAAATTCATCTTAACATTTAAACACATTTACACTCATCTTAGGTGGACCCCACAAAACTCACTCCGCCATCTCAACTCTCTATTATTCATAAAGAACTCAAATCAACTCAATATTCAAACGCGACCTTAATTTCCCACAAAATCATCCATAACGACAAACATATTTTTGAGTCGTGTGGGACAATAAATTAGGTACTATTGGAAATCATAGAAAATAAGAATATTATGGCCTTGAAAAATATGAAAATTTAGTTGACTCTCAAATGGTATCCCAATCGGACACTCATCGATTTAATCTTGCTATGCTACTTAAGCAAGGATGGAGAATTCTGCAATATCCTAATTCTTTATCTTCTACTGTGTTGAAGCTTAAATATTTTCCCAAGTCTGATTTTTTTAATGCAAATGTGGGAAGTATCTCATCCTATATATGGAAAAGTATTCTATCCGCAAGAGAGCTTCTAAAAGCTGGACTGCACTGGAGAATAGGAAATGGGAAGTCCGTGAGAATATGGTCTGATCCTTGGTTGCCACAACCTACAACTTTCATACCTCAAAGTGGTAACAAAGCATTGGGAGAAGAAGCTAAGGTGGAAGCTCTAACGAAATCAGATGGAAAGGAATGAAATATTCCTTTAATTAATGGGATTTTTTGCAATAGAGAAGCCGAGCTAATCAGGCAGTTACCAATTAGCCAGAGCAATCAACAAGATAAATTGATATGGAGAAACAATGTAAATGGCTGCTTTACAGTGAAAAGTGCTTATCATTTACAAGGGGAATTACAAGATAAGTTAAAAGGTCAAAGTTCTTTCATCAATAATCAGAGGGACCAGCAGTGGACAAAATTATGGAAGATGAACTTACCTCCAGCAGCTAAGAACTTTCTTTGGAGAGCTTGTCAAAATATATTGCCTACAAAAAACATTTTGTACAAGAGAAAAGTCTTGGATAATCCCACGTGTCCGATGTGTCTTAGTGAGCCTGAAACAATTGAGCATATTTTGTGGGAGTGTGCCTCGGCAAATGATGTCTTGAGCCAACTTTCCAGGACAATTCAGAAAAGTAAGTGGTCTTATAGCAATTTTAAAGATTTAATAGAAGATATGTTCAACAAACTCGATAAACAAGAAATGATGGAACTGTCTTTATCTCTCTGGACCCTATGGTGGAAAAGAAATCAGTTAGTCTTTAAGAATATTTTGTTAGATCCACAGGTAGTGCTTCACAACGTCAATCAAACCAAGTTGGATCTTTGTACAATTAATCCTAGTATTGAGCATCTTGGTTATGTAAATACCAGAAGGTCTGATCCATGGGTTTGTCCTCCTCAAGGTTTTTGTAAGATTAATTGGGATGTGGTGGTTGATAAAAATATGTGTAAAATAGTAATTGGGGTAGCTGTCAGAGATGATATGGGTAGTTTTTTGGCAACCTTGAGGAAAAAACTTAGTTCTTTACCTAATCCAAACCTTGCTAAGGCTTTAGCAGCAGGAATTGCAGCAAAGTTTGGAGTTGATTTAGGCATGAGGAGGATCATTCTTGAAGGAGACTCCAGAAAGGTAGTCACTGAACTCAACCTCAAGAAGCATAATGGGAGCTACTTTGGGATGATCATTGGCGATGTTCAAGATACAATAGCAAAGATGCAAGCATGTAGAGTTAGTCATGTGCACGGGGAAGGCAATTATGTTGCCCATAATCTAGCTAAGGCTGCTTTATATGTATCTGATTACGTTGTTAACAAGGAGGAAACTCCATTGTTTCATCACATCTTGTAATACCTCTTGTTATCAATGAAGGCAACTTTTCTCAAAAAAAAAAAAAAAAAGTCCATTTGAGGTATATGACAAATAGTATCCCATGCAATCGGTCTCTCAAATTAAAAAGAAAAAATGCGATCCCATTCTACCAACTCTTCTTTTCCACCTTTTACCTTCAAGTTTTTGAGTTATGAGATGCCTTCCATATGGGTTTGGGGCATGCAGTTCTGTTATTATATTATAAAATACTACAGTTTATGATGATATTGATCTATTCAAAATCGTTCCTTTTTAGATGATCTAAGGGGAAAAAGAGGTAATTTCTTATCTCAACTTAACGATTTTGATACCAATATTGATTTCCGTTTTAGTGTTGTTTTCCCCATATATTCAGGTTTTCATTATGTAGACCTCTATTCCTTGGGAAAATGGCAAATACAGTTAGAAAGATTTGTTTTGTTTGTAACGTGTTTGGCCAACTTGCCAAAACACTATGTATTGAATTGAATTTATAGATTTACAGTATATCATAAATGGAGCAAAAAGCGGAGAAAAAATAGGAATTAACTTAGCTTACAGTTGTACAAAAATTCAAAATTTTTGGGTGGGTAGCTAACTTAGCGTACGTCGTCCTGTATAGTCTGAAGGGTAATTAACTCTGAGTAGTAAAGAGACGGATGATGGTAGGTAGCTGAACGTAGCTGCATTAATCTTTGTCTAGTGGCCGGCGTATATCTTTGGGACCATTATATACTGGCTTTTGCTTATCTGCATGCATTTTCTCTCAAATGGCTTATTTGGGCCAACCTACTCATTGATGGGTTATTAAATATTTGAGTGCAGCGATGATGGATATATGCATGTGCATCATGTATATATTTGAGTACAGCGATGATGGATATATGCATTTTCTAGAAAGTGATTGCTTGATGTTGATTAATGAGCTTCAAGTCTTTGGAGATTCTTTCTCAGCTCTTGGAACTTTATTGAGAAAAATACAGAGATCTAAGAAAGATTTCAATGAATGCACAGTGCTAAATGTTCACAGAATGGGCAATGAGGCACCACATAGATTAACAAGATACGTTTGGAAAGTGGAGAATATTGAGATGTGGTGGGATAATGTCCCAATATTTTTATTTTGGGCTATTTGGCTTGATAAGAACAATTTGTAATCTCTTTGATTCAACGAAATTATGTTTTTCTATAATATATATAAATATATAATTAGTAAGAAAATTCTGATAGTGACACCCATGTGCTATTATGCCCGATTTGGATTCAGGACGGTATGCATTTTTTTTTAGCAATAGCTTCCTTATTGTTTGAGATTTTTAGCAATTGCTCATTCCGTAAAAATTTTCATTCATCATCGTTAATAAATTACTCATAGCCCAGTCAAAGGTGTCAATTTATTTTTCTTATACAACATTAAGGTCCTGTTTCGATATTGAGCTAAGTTGAGATAAGTTGAATTGTTTATAAATAGTAGTGAGTTGAGATTATAGAGTGAATTTTATGGGGCCTACCTAAAATGAGTTTTAGATGTGTTTGGATATTAAGATGAGTTTATATGTATTTATGGAAAGTTGAAAAAAGTTGTGGGTCCCACGTGTAAAGAGGTGTTGAGTTGAAATAAGTTGTGGGTCCCACATATAAAAAGTTGTGGGTCCCAACCCTTGCCAGTAAGCAGAAAAAAATTATTGGTTCAATCTTTCACATGCGAATACTTACGCTCCAATTTAACCAATGCCTACTTGGCCCTAAAACTGGAAAGATTCCCATCCAAATTCTTATACCTGTGAAGGGAGAAAAATTCATGGGCTATTAAATCTGGATATTGATCGTCCATGGATTCCATTACCTTTCGCCACAAAACGCAGCAAGCCATCAAAATTCTCGAGGCATTGGGTACTAATTGAGCCAAGATGAGCCCTAGGACGTCGTGGACTGGTCGCACAAAGGGCAATCGAAGCCCCATGGTAAACATAGCAAAGTAAAGGGCAACAGAAACAGTCATACATTTGGCATCGATAGCCTTCTGGTTTGGAGTAGGGGCCCTCAAATTGATAGAGTCGAGAACATTGAAGTTGTTTCGCACATTCTCCAGTTCACAGGAAGTAATGGTGAAGACCAGTGAGAGCCCGCAAATATGGATGCTAGAGGAGTAACAACAATCCGGGGAGAGGAATTGTAAGGTGGTGAAGGTTTAGAGGCAGAAACGACATCCTTACCTTTAGAAGATGAAGAAGCCATGGAGAAAGAAAAGAGAATAAGAACTTGGAAAGAGAATGAGAACTCGGAAAGAGAGCAAGAACTCGAAAGGAGAGCAAGAACTCAGAAAGAGAGCAAGAAATGCAAAAGAGACAGAAGTTCGAAAGAGGAGGGAAAATAAATAGCAAAGGGACCTTAAATAAGAATGTACATGAGGTGACGGTTGACGTGCCCGAGAAATGAAGGTGAAACGGCGCTCTGACACGCCTTGAAAACTGAAATGACGCTTAGATTCAAGTCTCATCATATCATATGTAATGAGACTTCGCAGGGTAACTGGAGAGGACATTCCTCTCGCCCATACAGTATTGACCTGGGCCTTCACCTACTCATAATTTGAGTCACAATACCGACGAGGCCCATTAAGTAACCACCCAGCGGCAATAAAGAAAGGGCAGTCATTATAACAATCTATTAGAGCAAGAACCCTCATTCCCAAGTTTGAATTTGAATAATAGATATATCTATTATCATTGAAGCAACATAATAGTTTAGAAACTCTATATAAGAGGAGAACCCAAGTATGTAAAAGGGATCAAATTCATTGGTATTATTATCATTATCTTCAGTCACTGACTTAGGTATCGGTGGCATTCTCTCAAACCTCCAAGCTCTCTACTCTTTGGTTGAAGGTGATCGTGAGGTGGTAGAGGTGAAACACGTCCATAACACTACTATATATTATGAGTTTGCATTATCCATCAACATTTGAATTAATTTTTTTAAAAGAAGATTCAAAGATGAAAAGTGTTACATTTTTTTAGAAAATAGAATGAGAATATGATACATACCATGTTTTTTTTTTTTTTTCGGCAAGAGTACTTTCTAATTTTCCTTAGATGTGCCTAGACACTTCTTACTGATTATCGAGGGCTAGCTTTTACATTCTAATATTATTAGTTTCATTCAGTACTAACCATTCAATTAAGAAAGGTGACGTAATTAAGTTAATTACATTTGTGTAAACTTTTTGTAACTTTTTTTTTTTTAAAATAACCTGATCTCATTAAAGAACCAAACTTATAACATCTCAGTAGCTACAATTGATTGAATGCATAAAGGGCATTCTTCAATTTCATATAGGTCTACAGAGAAATTTAGAGCTGATTTAGCTGCCCCACACACACACACACACACACACACACACACACACACATATATATATCTATACTAGGGAACGGCTTCGGATGCATTAGCCCCGCGATGCGCTCGACATAATGATTTAAATAAAAAAATTAAAAAATCAGTAGCTTATTTGATTGGGAAAAGAAAATACAAGATTAAAGAAAGACAAAAATTAAGATTAAAAAAAATTTAAACTTTAGTAAAGTATGAGCATTGGTCTATATCCATATTGGATTATCTATTTACTCTCTATATAATAATAAAATATTATAAATTTTTTATTTAAAATTATTGAAACAGAAAGAAAGGAAAATAAGTACACTACCAGAACAAAAATGACATGAAAAAGAGACGTCAATTCATATGCGCCGCAGGGCTATTAAGGACCTTTTAGTAAAATATGATCATTCAATAAATTCTACAAGGGAGTTACACGTCAAATGGTCAAGGGTCTTAAGAACCTTTTAGTCAAACAAGATCATTCATTAAATTCTACAAGAGAGCTATACGATGGTAAAGGGTTTTAAGGGTGTTTTGATAAAACATGATTTAACGGACTTAACAGAAAAATAACAAAAGGTAACGGAAAAATAATAAAAGTTACTATTTATTAGGGGTGTGCATGTGACCTGAACATCCGATGGATCCAATTAAGCTGACCCGAACCGACCCGACTTTTATCGGGTTATTACTTGAGCGGGTCTGCAACCCAACTAAATAACGGGTTTGTTAATTGGTGTCAACCTGTTCGACTAAATAACTCAGCCCTCAAACAGTAGCCGCCCACTCAGCCTTCTTCGCTCGCTTAGCCTCAAGCCCTCTGACGACCAGTTCCACGTCCTTCTGGCCAACATGGACGCCAACGGTATGCAATATCAGTAGTGTTTATTAGACTTAGTATTGGTAGTTAGACGTACAGATATTTCCCTAATTTATCATGTGTTAGGAGAAGTAGAAAATATTATGAATAATTATATATATACAACTAACTATAATATTTTATAACTATGTATAAATCGAAAAGCAAGCAATTCATGTGAGAAATTTAAAATTAAAATCATATGAAAAACTTGACTTTTAAAAAAGAGTTTTGTTATATACAAGCAAGTTTGAGTACCAATCTGCGTACTAATATTGTTGTTTTCATATTCTAAATTCAAATTTACACTATTTTTAATAAAATTTATTTTTTATCCAATCATATTGAATGAGTGTGCATATTAGTGCGCAGAATCGCTTACGATTGAATTTTTCTGTTAAGATATAATGCTTTAATTTGATGGCCATAGTACTGGTCGATCGGTATTGTTGGCCTTCACATTCCCCGTTGTAAAATAATTTTGTTCTTGATCAGAGTAATTCTATTTAAAAGTTTTTACAACACACAGTTCATTCACGTGGCATAATTTGATTTGAAAAATAAATTTTAAATTTTAAATTTTACAAATTAAATTATGTCTTGTATGTGAGTATATAATATTGTATGATATAAAAACTTTCAAATAATACTATTCGCTTTTATTAGAAGAAGAGATGATCTAGGATTTTCAGAAGTCGTGTGTTACTTCATTCCGAGGATAAAAATCATTTATAAGGTCATAACAATGTAGGTGAACATGATGATGCATGGTGAAAATAAATGGATCGAGCGCCACATGATATATATGCCAAATTTATTTTTGTGAAATAAAAAATTCCAGCAGGACCCAATATTAATGGTATGCATGATAAACACGTGTGTGTATATATAGGATGCATCATAAACACGAGTGTGTATATATATCTATATATATATATGGGTACGTACACATGCATGCAAGATGCACATGCATAGGTACTATACTGGTCAATGAAAGAAACGTATGGATCGAAACTGATTCATAATGACAAGATCGATCAGATTCACAGAAAAATGTGGTCACAATTTGTTGCTTATCTGAGTTTCTAGCTTGAGTAAGATGCATGAATGATGATCAGTAGTACTCAGAGGTAAAGTTTAGGTAAAGTTTGGCCAATAGGTTACTTTTTTATTTTATTATTTTTTTTAAAAAACACAATTAATAAAAAAAATTTATTTAAAATATTAAATTAAAATTAAATATAAATTATGTAACTAACTCAATAAAAAAAATATTTTATATAGTCAATAATAATAAATTAGATGAAAATTAAATTATTAAATTATATAATTACTATATAATTAGCTAATTGATATTATATATTAGTTAATTGATAGAATATTACTAAGTGTTAATAATATATTTATAATTTTATATTGTTAATAGTGATAGATTAGAAGAAAATTACATAATAAATTGTACAATTATTATATAAATAATATATAAAAAAATATACTTTTTATTTTTATTTTTCATTTGGTCCAGTCCGGGGTGGAAAAATCTTAGACCGACCAGACTGAAATTTTTTGGTCCTCTAAAACATGGACTGAGATCGACTGGTCTCAATCTTGATCCGGTTCGGTTGGTTTCTTTGATCTGGACTGACCATTTTTCACCCTTAGCTACAATAGAACACAAATATGTTGAACCACTATAGCTCAAGAGCTGGATGACTGAATGATGCCTAAGCCAATTCACGCCACTTTTACATCCTTTTATGGGTTGCTCTTAAGGTAAAGTAATCCTGATTTTTGTTTTTAAAAGATAGTATCTAAGATATTTTCGTACTTATGAGAATACCCTTATCCCAAATACACAATTTATTTCACCTCAATTGATGGGATCCACCAATTTTTCAACTTCCCATAAAAAATTAAATATATCTTAAGTTACTTCATATATCCAAATTCACTATTATTCATTTTTTTAAAGGAAGCCACACTCTTACACAAAACTCACTCAAATATCTTAACTCATTTCTATTCTTAGATATTTTGAGATACTTTTAGCATCCAAATGAAACCTGATCTCAGATATTCTCTACACCCAAAAGCAACCTAAATATATGTGTGTGACTGTTGTTGTGAAAAACAACGACGACAAATAAGTGAAAGCAAACACAAGCAAATAAACAAACAATCAATCACACTACACAAAATTAACGTGGTTCGGGAACGTGCCTACGTCTACAGAGTTGCAAATGTTTTATTATACTGAGGAATCACAAAATATACTTTGGCGTGAAATCTCACTGTTCAGAACACTCAGGGCATACTAAACTGTTCATTAATTACATATTTATAATGTCACACAATAGAAATCCTAAATTTTACTTTTTTGCATTATTCGCTCGAGCAGAGTGTCGAGCGTGTCTCGAGCAAGATCTCTGTCCGATTCTCGCTTGAGCTACCTGTTGAGTGAACAATCTGCCTGAGCTTCGCTCGACTTACCCATCATGTGAACGTCAAGTGAATTTTCTGCCTGACACTTTTTTCTGACCGCAAACAATGCCAAATATTCAACCCAAGCCGAAGCGAATATGACCCATGCTGCATTGAAAATCTGCCAAAAAGCTATAATGCATCCTTGTAGGGTCGGGTCATCAAATCGACTCGACACACTAACAAAACTTGGCTCCACAAACTCAACAATTATGTATATATAACAACATAATAAATAGCAATAGACAGAATAAATAAATAAACATTTTTAGCTTTTTTTTAATGAACAATGGCTCTTTATTGATATCACTCCTCATATGAGGGAAAGAATACAAGTGGGACAACTTTTCAAATCAATTGTATTCTCATCAATTCCTAGAACATTTTTAGTTAGGGTGTCAACTGCTACATTAGGTCCTCTTCTAATATGATTAGCTTTCCAGAATTCATATTGTGATAGAACATATTTAGTTTCCCAAATGAAAACTCTCGTGCTATGCTAGTGGAAGAAGTCGGGAACAGGGACAAATCTAATTTTAGCGTTTCCGAGGATGGAGTTTTGAGGTTTAGAAGTAGATTATGCGTACCTGCTAATGATGAACTGAAAATGGTAATTCTTGAAGAAGCACACCGTTCTTTGTACACAGTTCAACCAGGAAGTACCAAGATGTATCGGGACTTAAGAGACTTTTTTGTGGAATGATATGAAAAGAGAAATTGCTAAATTTGTGGAAAAATGCCTAACTTGCCAACAGGTGAAGGCGGAGCATCAGAGACCAACATAATTATTACAGCCACTCCATATTCCAAAGTGGAAGTGGGAGCATATCTCCATGGACTTTGTGACAGGCCTACCAAGGACATTGATTGGACAACATGCCATATGGATGATCGTGGATCGCTTAACGAAAACTGCTCGTTTTGTGCCCATTAAAGTTTTTTATAAACTGGAGAAACTAGCTGAGCTATATGTGCGGGAGATATGAGGTTGCATAGAGTACTGGTATCCATTGTGTCGGATAGAGACCCTCGTTTCACTTCCAAGTTCTGGCGAAGCTTGCAAGAGGCAATGGGTACTAAGTTAAGTTTCAATACTGCTTTTCACCCTCAGATAGACGGGCAGTCAGAAAAGACTATTCAGATCTTAGAAGACATGTTGAGGGCATGTGTGATGGATGTTAAAGGAACTTGGATGCGACATTTACCATTTGTTGAGTTTGCTTATAATAATAGTTTCCAGGCTAGCATTGGAAGGGCTCCCTACGAGGTTTTGTATGGCAGAAGGTGTAGATCTCCTTGTATTGGGATGAAGTACATGAAAGGAAACTTTTGGGGTCAGAGATTGTTCAGCAGACCACATAGAAGATAAATACCATTTAGGCTAGAATGAAAGCAGCTCAGAGCCGATAAAAGAGTTATGCAGATAAACGTCGCCGCCAGTTAGAGTTTGAGGTTGGAGATAAAATATGTTTTAGGATAGCACCAATGAAAGGGGTTATGAGATTCGAAAAGAAGGGTAAGTGGAGCCGAAGATATATTGGACCGTTTGAGATTCTTGATCAGATTGGACCAGTGGCTTACAGGGTGGCATTACCACCGGCATTCTCGGGAGTGCATAATGTGTTTCATGTGTCTATGTTGAGAAAGTATATACCCGACCCCACACACATTATTGACTATGAGCCACTTCAGATTCAGGAAGATATGACCTATGCAGAAGAACCAATTCGGATTTTAGAAAAGAAAGAATAGGTGTTACGTACTCAAACTATTCCTCTGGTTAAGGTATTGTGGAATAATCATGCCACTAATGAAGCTTATTGGGAATTGGAATAAGAGATGCGACATAAGTACCCACGCCTTTTCGATGGGAGTTTTAATAACTTGTAACAAATTCCGAGGATAGAATTTTGTAAGGGGGAGGATGTGAGGCCCAGTCCCGTGAACAAGTCCCAGCCTTCTTGGAGAACTAGATACGATGACGTTTTCGTGAGCATCTCTTCCATCAGTTTCTTTTCTGATTTCTCCTCTCGTTGGTTCCTTCTTCCCTTATTTTTCTCTCCCCGTATCCCTTTCTCTTCACACATCGTTTCTTTTTGCACTTCTTGCCTGTCTATACTCTTAATCCCTCGCAGAATAGTGTGCCTCTCTCTCTCGCGTCCTTCTATTGTTCTATATTTGTTGGTGCTATAGTTTTGGGTAAAACAAAATTCAGACTTGGGTTGCCGAGAGCTCCTCTTGTTGGTAAATCTCCTCTTTTCTCTTTTCCTCTCTAAGATTTCACATCTCTCTTCCTCTTACACGAAATTTTTATTGAATAGAATTTTTTTAACAGTGCAGTTTGTGGTTTTGGTGGATTTTCCCGTGCGTCTTCGTGTTTGTTGTAGTGCCGTGATTCGTTGTTCTACTCGGTTTCTCATAACCGTAGAGCCTCCAACCGTAAGTTATTCACTTAGTTGGGTAATGTTTCTCTCTTGAAGAAACAAAATTCTGACTTTCTCACTGAATCACAGGGAATTATTTTCATCTCTAGACAGTGTTGTGTTGCTCCTTTCTTTCACCGATCACCACACGACGTTAGGTATAAGATATTGTTGTAAACTTCCTTAGTCACCTGTTTAGGTGTGTAAGAAGAATAGAATTTGATTTGTTGGATTTGTGCTTTAGAAATAAATAATAGTAAGTCTTGTTGGGTGCCGATTAAGATTTAGAAGTGCTGGTTTTCTCTTTTGTAGAATTGTGAATGGAGAAAAAACAATTGAGCTGTAGTGCTGTTTGGGTTGAGTCGTTGGTGGTTGCTTAGAGTTATGAGTTGCTGAAATGGGTTTGATTTATTGATTGTTTGAGTTGACGTTGGTTTTGGTGGGCGTATAGGCCAATATTGAGTTGGTATATGGTATTTTGAGTTGAAGTGTGGGTTGTCCAAGTGATTATATGGTTGTTTGAGTTGAGTTAAATTTACTAAAATATGGTTTAGAATTTGGGTCTTAATGTTTAGATTGAAATTGTGTTGTTGGTCTTTAATACTTAGTTTATAAATATTATTTTTATGAATAGGTGATGAGACGGTTAGACGTCATTTTCAACGCATAGATAATACGCTGTAGGAGTTAGATAAGCGGGGTTCTTATGCTAGATTTGCATAAAAATAAAAATAAAAAATGTACTGGGATTGGTTTGTAAAATGTGCATAATATGTTTTTATAAGAAAACATGAAAACAACCAAAGTATATGTGTTTTGCATTCACCCATGAAATTCTATATGAAAGAGAAAAATGTTTTTTGACATGAATAGTGTGGACATGAACAATATTTGACATGTTTCTGAAATATACAAAAGAGCGAATATGAAAATTGAGATTTTTATACATGTGATATGAAATGTTTTGGATCTGTAACTGATCATCTGAAAATGATATGCACGTGGTTTGATATGATATGGATATGAAAAACCTTTGCCATACTTATCTGGTTTGATTCTGATTCTGAATATGGTTATGATTTGATGATAGTGGTTCACGTGATATGGTTGGTACCAACATGATATGATATGATATGATATGAGTGCACCCACTTTGGAAATAAAGTGGGCTTTTATGTGTTCTTTCCTGTGTGCACACTCAGGGCTCCGAGATTAAAAAATGAGAAGTTTCACAATATGATAGTGCTTGGTTTGGCCACTAGGGATAGCACAACCCTGTCACGGGAGTTAAACATAGTATATGATATGATACGATATGATATGATAAGATGAAAATGTTCAGTTATGTTATGCCAAAGCGTTATTGAATATGAAAATGGTCTATGAATATGGAAAGTTACTCTGATTTTCTGATAATACATTTTGAGATGTGCATATGAAAATGAAATGTCTTGCTTCTGCAAACCAAACTTTCTAAAATGGCTCATGTTTACACACTAGTATAGATTTTCTGCTTACTTAGTTGTTTATAACTCACTCCTTACCTTCAATATGTTTCAGATGATATTGATGATCTAGCTGGAGGTCACGAATAGAAATTGGAGCTTGACTAGATATGGATAGAAGGGCGAATACCTAAGGGTACCATTGTTAGTAGAAGGGTTTGACTTGAGTATTTGAACTTCTTTATGTTATTTGGATCTATTGAAACTTAAGATGTATCAGTTTATTATGTTGAGATTATTGGGATATTGTGGACCCCTTTGGTTTATGTTATTTTGTTATGATGACTCATGGAGTTTATATTATAGTTATTTGGAGAATATGAGATCGTGTGTTGTTTATGAGATCTTTGGAGTTTTTAGCTGCTTTGGAAGATAGGTTTGTAAGTGACAGGTAGTAATTTTTCGACCCATCCGGGTACGGGGCGTTACACTATTACATTGTCAAGAATCAATCTTCCTGGAATAAAGGCACTCTGAGTTGGAGAGATGATCTCAAGCAGTATCTTCTTTAGTTGATTTGTCAAAACCCTAGAGATTACCATGTAAATCACATTGCAAAGAGAAATAGGCCCGAACTCTGATATCTTCTTTGGATTCTTCTTCTTTGGTATTAACGCAATGTGAGTTTCATAGATAAGGCTCAACTCTCCACCTGCATTATTTAAATTATGCCTAGACATATATACAAAGAAAAATGCTAAATGTAATTAAGAAAAACTTACATCTTCAAATGTCAATTATTGATATGCTGAAAATTATGAAATTTTAAATTTCAAAAGAAAGCTAACAAAATGAGTTTTGTAAGTAAAATTGTAAGTAAAAGTGTAAGCATAGGTAGCACTACTCATATACAAATTCTTCAGACACTAAAAGAAAATGGGCCTTTTCCTGCGCCACCATTCGCTGCCAATAACCCCTAATTTTGTCGTAAATATCCTTTAGTAGAGATTTATGTTGCGCCGATGATTCGTCGCAATTGTTGACTCACTTAAAATATTACCTAGTAAAACCAAAATATCGACGCAAAAAATATTTATTTGCGGCGAAAAAATTTTCCGCATATATTGTTAAATACACAGCAAATATAATTGAGATCCCAGTGTTATATCACTGCGAATAAGTGATTGCAGCATTTCTCGTCATCACTAATACGCTAAAAGTCGCCATAAATATTCCCACTCATTTGCAGCGTGTTAAAGAATCGCCACAATAAATGTTTTCGCGTCCCATTAAATCGCTGTAATTATTACTAGCGGCGGTTAAATTTGCCACAATAGATTTTCACCAGCGTTTCCAAGTCTATCATGAATGGTTCAATGGGGTGAATATTTTTTTACGGCGACAAGTTTTCACCGCCAAAAGTTTAATTGCAGCGAAAATTATTCACCGCCAAATATCTAAATAGGCATATTTGGTGTTTCACGACTAGAAATATTCGCCGCAAAAAAAAAAAAATTTCGTGTTTTGAAAACTTATTCACGACAAACTGGAAATCACCGCGAATGGGTTTTTGAGCCTACTACCAAACCATTATATAAAATGCATCATTTTTTTAGGGTACCTAATTTCTTGTTCAAACTCATTTACAATATTACCAAAATAGTACTTTAATCCAATACTTGACCATAATAGCATATATATAAATTAAATTCAAGTTTCCATCCAATACATCATCAATACATCAATACATTAGTACATCAGCCAGCCTTTAAGGTTACTACTATACACTGGCATATGGTGCATTAATTGAAGGCAATTAAGTACTACAAATGGGAGCATCTAATCATGTGTCTTACAAGCTTTAAAGTTAAGAAACATCCACAATACAAATGTCCATCTAGTTAAAACAAATATGAAAACAAATGGTGGGTGGAGTTCATCCGCAACTTCGCACATCGATCATTGATGAGCCAGACCTGGTGATTGAGCGGGAAACATTCCAGCTATCTGGAACAGTGTTATCACCCATATATACACTCCCTTCTACATGAGTTGCGCAAAAGAAATATCCAACATTCGAAAATCTCCAAAGTGACAATTTTTCTTAACATAAGTTGCACACGAACATTAATAGCAGAAATTTTCTATATCCATATTATATATTTAAAACCTTTTTTTACATTCTAAACCAAAAGATCTAGGAAAATAAATCATGTACATGAACCATGATGAATTCTAGCTAGCTATTTAATAGTAATGTCCAACATTTGAGATGTAACTAATAAACTCTAATTTATCTTAACTGATATCAGTAGAGTATATATTTTTAATCTAATTAAAAAAGGTATTGAAGATCATCTATATATTAGTAAGGTATATATTTTTAATCTATATATAGGCATTCCTACTGATCATGATCTGTATGAAACTAGCTATGAAAACCCATAATTTCCAAATAGATGTGGTACATTATATTTGCATACCATAATATCGAAAAACATCATCATCATCAACAATTAGCATCTAATTAAAGAGGAGTTGGAAGTTCAGAAACATGGGAACCAAGTGTCGGGATAAAGAAAAAACCCGTTAATATATGCCAATTAATTGTTGGGTACACTTGTTTACTTAATTAGTCAATTAGGACTAATTATATATTAAAGTACTCCAAAACAACTGAAAAGGCAAATGAAAGAATCCCCTCCATGCCATGCTCATGATCCAGATGATCATCATGATCAGCCAACCTTACCCTTGCTCTTCAAAACTTAGTTATGCACTGCTATTCATGTCTTTACTTAAAAGTTAGTTAACCCCTAGTAAACTTGTAGCAACATGGAGGGGATTTTACGTACCAATTAATTAACAAGCTTATATACATTGGGTTGAAAAATACTTGGCCAGGGTTCTTGAATTTGAAGCCTGCTGCTACATCAACTTATAAAATCGCCACTAATGTAAAAGGCTGCCAAATTAGGGAACTCCTACATCAATTAATTGTTAGCATAAACAAAGCATATTTTATAACTAAAAACATTCGATCATCTTACCAATTTGAATCTATTTTTAAGATATGCACTAACTTATAAACAACAAAACTGATGAGTAATCAATCAAAATGGCTCTCCCTTCAAGAGTCGATCTAGCCAACTTCGGTTGAGCTCATGCCATGGCATATTAAGATGACACAGCCTAACTTTGGTATCTGGTTTGTCCATACTTCACTAACAACTTCCTCATAACCCCACCACCTTTCCTTGACAAAACATAAGACAAGCATGTACCATCCCATTCATACCATGTACAAAACATAAGATAAGCATAAGAAAAAAACTTGTAGCACGTACCATCACGACATAACATGCACGAGGAAGAAGATTACAAAATTCCAGGACAAGTATTGGTCTCTGCCGTAAGCCAACCTCTCCCATTCATACCATGTACATACATCGTGTGAATTTGCCTGTACAACAAGCAATCAAATGTTGGTAAGCATGCCACTACACCCAACCATAAGTATAGTGAAGGCGGTGGCATAAATACTTACATGTTTAACACATGTGCAGTGAGGCCTAACATCATCTCATGTTGTTTGTACATATTCTTAAATACATATTTAAGAATATATCTTGGGCCAAAACATCTACTTTCCCAACTTATTTTGCTTCCACAAAACATTTACATATAACCTCTCATTAGATATATATATATATATATATATCTTGTCAATCCACATTTTCCCACAAAACATTTACAAAAAAACCTTCCCCACAAAACATTTTCCCACAAAAATATCCTCTTTGAGTAAGAGACTCAATGAGGGACGGGCACGCAGCGAAGATGGCCCTCAGCATACGATCGGTTTCGTTTTGTTTCTCCATCATAACTTGCATGTTTGCCTTCATTGACTCCATCTCACTCTTGGAAGCTACAACCTCTTTCTTATGTTTTTCAATCAAAGCTATATACTCTCTCTCTCTCGTGCCAATGAGCGTTGTCTTGTAGACTCCGGGATCACCATCTCTCACAATCCTCTTGCATAACCCGGTCGATGCCCAAGTATGTCTCTTAAGACACCCGCTGCTGCTTCGCCAGTTCGTTTATCTGGTTCTAGTGTATCCATGTAACGACCCGACCCTATATTTTTTTTTAGGGATAAAATTTGAATAATTTTATTAAGGCTCCATCAGTATTATTATTATTATTATTATTATTATTGTTATTATTATTATTATTTTCTATCCAAGCCCTTGAATCCTCTTCATAATACAACTCCTTTCTTTCCGGATTTTTTTTCTTTGAATTTCAAACAAGCCACTCACATGCACATTCACGTTTCTCATCCTAGGGTTTTTCTTTTTGACTCCCTATTGGCTAGGTTATAAATAGTTAAGCTGTCCTCTGCATGAGAGGCATAGCCACTGCTGCCAAGCTATTTTTTTTTTCCTCTCTGAAAATTTTCCATGGAAACCAAAGCCACACCTTCTTCCCCACGTCGCACTATGATCCCCTCCACGCCAACCTAGTAGCAAGCCCTCGTCGCTGCCCTCCACCCCCGTTGCTCAGCCAAGCCGTCACGTGGACCACACAAAACCACTCAACCCGCAAGTCCGTCACCGAGAGAGAGTCTTGGTTTTTATCCACCTCCAAACACACAACCAACACTCACCGTAGAACAAGCACGAGACCACCACACAACTACACACACACAGCTCTTCCTCTCCACCCCCTAAAGCAGCCCAAACACAGTAGCCACCATCATCATCTTCTGTGGAAAGCGGAAGCTGAAGCTGCTCTATTTTAGGCCCTCAAAACAGAGCACCCCCCCCCCCACTCAAGCCGAGAACCACGTTTTGCCACTTTTGGGCCGCGGCGCCACCGTTGGCAGCAACAGACGACGCCGAAGATCTAGCCTCCACTGCCCTGTGACGCCACAGCAAGCCGCCACCCTTGCTCTGTAAGTTCAAGCCGTGTTCTCCCTCTCTTTCATCCCGTAAACTCTCCCTCTCTCATAACTCTCTCTCACTCTCGGTTGCTTAGCCACCACTCGTCGGAGTTGACGTCGTGCCCAGCCACCAGAACCACCGTCGCATCAGCTTCCTCTCTCGGTGAGCATCGCACCCCAACCCGATTGCATGCCTTTCCCTTTCACGCGTAAAACCAAACTGAATCCATGCAACCCGTAATCAATATTGTTTTTGGTTAGTTAAATTACAAAAATGCCCCTCTATTTTTATTTTCCCAAAATGCCCATGTACAGTATGTTATTTTCCAAAAATATCCTTGCTTATTTAAGACTAACGGGTAAGGCTATTTTAGTGTCGAGAAGTGTTTAGGTTTAGAAAATATAGACTATTTTAGTAGTTAGGTTTTTAAATAGAATCACTTGTTTAATTAGAAATTTATGCAAAGTACGTGTTTATTTTTTATAGGCAACTGATTTCGTGCCGAAAATAGTGGATTAGCATTGCAAGGTAAGTAGCATGATCATATCCTTACGCGTATGTACAGTGAGCTGTTTGTCTTTTTATAAAAGATATTATGCATGTATGCCCTTTATTGGAAGCCCCTTTTTACGTACCCAAAACATGATAAAATTATGAAAAAGTCATGATTATTTGTGGAAGATTATTCATGAAATTATTTATGAAATGCATGTGAAAGATTATTCATAAAATTATTTATAAAATGCATGATTTTAAGTGAAAGATTATTCATAAAATTATTTAGGAAATGCATGATTTTAGGAGAGAGTTATTTCGTAAAATATTTATGAAAAATCATGATTTTATGCGATGAAACATGTATCACGACGTTTATGAAAGAATGCGATTTCGTTTGAAATCTATGATACGATATGACAAGTATGTATGTGATTTCTTTTGAAATCTATGAAATGACAAGTATGCAAGTATGATTTGATAAAATATGTAACGGCCTATGTTATGATATGAAAACGGTACCTATGTTATGGGCATATTG
Source organism: Juglans regia (assembly GCF_001411555.2). Classification (NCBI taxonomy): domain Eukaryota; kingdom Viridiplantae; phylum Streptophyta; class Magnoliopsida; order Fagales; family Juglandaceae; genus Juglans; species Juglans regia. The sequence continues at coordinate 20,545,117 of NC_049914.1, read as the reverse complement.
CATTGCCAGGTCGTGCATGCTGGTAGTGCACCCAGTATTGTCTTCCTTATGTATGGATTCCACAACCCGCGGCCACGGGCGGAATCGGAATCTTTTTAGATTCGCTAACCCTAACTCACGGGGGTCAATAGTGGGTAACGGCCTATGATAAGTGAAAGATAAGTTAATGTTCATGCTCATGTTATTTATGCATGTATTTATGAATATGCACGCTTTTCAAGACACCTTATGTTTATTATGTTTACTGTATGATGTGTTGCTTATTGAGTATTCGACTCATTTTAGTTTGTTTTCATGTTTTTTTTTAAACCCCCCAGGTGATGACATTTATGAAGATGAGACTGCAGGACAGGACTTGACTCCGGGAGGCAAGGCTGAGGCCTAGACAGATTTTGCTATGATTATTTCTATGGTTTAAATAAATTATTTTGATAAGCACATAAGACTTCTGTATTTCTTAATAAATGCTTCCGCAGACTTTATTTTAAATTTTCAGTATTTATTGAAGTTTGTTATTTTATGGAATTCTTTCGTATCTGGCGCGTTGTTAAAAAGGAAAAGTTTTTTTTTATATTTAAGTTTAGTAGTAGCACACTGGCTCCTCGAAAATTCTAAAATGTCTTTTCGGGAACGGGGTGTTACAATCCAGCTTTCCTACCATATCCTTTTGCAATAGGACATAATGAACCGATTATGGACTTTTATGTCCTAATAATGCATTTTTAAGATTGAATCTGATAAACAGCACCATCATTTCATTTAACAAATAAGATTTATGGTAGAAAATACTCACATAAATTTTTTCTGTGGCAGGTGTCATAAATTTATCTTTCTTCTTAGATCAATGGGTTTCTTTGTAGAAGTCCACCAAATTTGCATTTTCAGCACGCTACATGTGTGTGGTATGTGTGCATGTAACATATTCAATCAGATAATATGTTACATATGGCATGGATAGCTTAATCACTAATAAATCTAATAAATGACTAACCAATCAAATGCGTGCACAAGAGTTATTTATCATATATGAGAGAAACATGAGTTTAGCATATTCCTTCCAAAAAATCTACCTCGTAAATTTCACATGCCAATTTAGTGTGTGGTTGACATGATATGTGCTTACAAATGGGAAATGTGTTGTGTGGGGAATAAGTTACTTCAAACCTTATACCTTCTGTTCTAGCATCCTCACAAAGGATTTGCGACCTGTCGTGTGGTTAATTTTCAGCATCTTTCTATTCTCCTGGTTTTTATTTGATATTTTCTGTCATTAAAAACCATAAATTTAAGCCCTTTAGTACACAGAGTAATAAATATCCCAACCAAGTTAAGGGATCCCTTACCCAACTTGTCTAGGTTTGGATTGAACACCCAAAATGCATACCTGGAAGGCCTCGCTACCCCATCGTTCACAGAGCTTAAACCATACTAGGGGGCTAACCAAACTAGTCCCAGTCGCCAATGCCTTGTCATGGCTGGCATATGACATATATATCTTATGCAGTTGGTGGTGGAAGGCATTAAATCGCTTATGAAGCTGTTTAGTCACAGCCAAGCGATGGTTCTCTAAGTCCCAATCTAATTCAAAGTCACCCTGCATAGCCCATTAAAATTTAGGGTGAACACTCGTGAATTATATATAGTCTAAATTTTTAATGATCAACTTCAAAGTACCATATGTCATCATACCCGAACACGATCAATTAATTCATCCTTATGCTCTTGGGGTACATCAGTCCATCTAGGGTAGCTCATGTTGCAATGATGTTTAATGATCCAACTTAAACGTGTTGTAAACATGTTTGCATTCTCGCAACATGGTGTTGTTTCTCCACTATTTATCTTCAACAACACTTTTCCATGCTTATGTAATTTTTCAAATTCAGTACACTTCGTCAGCCCCCGACCACGTCTCATCTTTGCTTGGTTGGCTACAGGCACAGACGAGCCGTCATCACCTGTATGACATAATAACAACAGGGTTGTGTTAGGGGTCTCATTTGTTTAAATCAATCTTACACACCAATGTTAGAAATATAAAATCACCCTGCATCAAAAGTCAACTATACCGAGTTGATTACTCTGAACAGGCTTCAGTTGTTCCCTTGGGGAGGGTTCTTTGTTTGCCTAGGTCTCAACCCTTGGGTTCGCACAATAATGCTCTAATGGTTGGCTTGGAGGCTGCGTTGAATCATCTGAACTGGTGTCACTGATGCGGACACCACATGGCCTGCGTGCACTACATCTGTACGGCACAAATTTCCTGGGATGGGTTCCTCGTACACTGGGAAGTGATCTACTTGGGCCGTGCATGCTCCTCATTAACTCCTTGGGTTGATATGAGATTGCAATGGATTTTTCCTTGAACACTTTGACCAAATGTCAGCTATTTCCGTCCACCTGAGATTCAAAAATAGCAAACGTGAATAACAATAAGCTATGTACAGGAAATATAACCACGGCAAGCATGCAAGAAGATAATGCATTAAAATCAATATTGTGAAACTATATATATTAGTGCGTGTACCCTCATTAATCTTGTAAATTTCAAGGTTTGGCATATATAAATCAAAGAATAAGCTTTGATCCAGTTTATAATAAACTTAAGATAGGCAACCCAGCATGCGATCCAATCCAGGAAGGCTGCCTCTTTCAATTGATGCGGTGTTCATCTAGTTTCCAATAGTTGTCAGGTTGCCCATTTTGACTCCGATTCTTCATCGGTGGATAGGTCCTTTTCATCTGAATATTCCCAATCACTATAACCAGATTCAGAACCTGATGGAACCATTCCATCTTCAATAAAGTCTGTTGAATTGCTGCATTCACCACCAACAGCCACATGGCCTCGTGCATCAATGTGGATAGGTTCTATATCAGTCCTACTAAGTGGAGTTGATACTGGACATGCATCACAATGTAAAAGTGGATAATCAAATGATGGCTCATTTTCTTGATAGACATCATCCTCACTTGAATCGCCATCAATCTCATCCAGAACCCTTGGCACTGGTGGAATGTCATACACATTCCTATTATTATACTTCTGCACAACATACCAGTTCCCCTTCGACCTTATATCTCTAATGTAAAAACACTGGGAAGCTTGGCATGCCAACACAAATGGTTCATTTTTATACCAAGTTTTGTCCATGTTGACACTAGTTATATGATCATCTACTCGTACCCCATGTTTCTTATCACCAACATCAAACCAATCACAACTGTACAAGTACACTCGACGACCTCCCATGTAGTGTATCTCCACAACATCATTAAGAACACCATAAAAGTCTACATTATTAGTATCTTTGTCACCAGTTACCAACACCCCTGAATTTTGTGATCGCTGGCGAAATTCAAGCTGCTTTGTATGAAACCGTTTACCATTTATAATGCATGCAACATATGATGCAACCCAAGGGTCAGGACCACAAGCTAACGCATACAAATCAGCGGACACACGTGGTGGGTTTGCCGTACATTGGTCCTGAACCTACAAGAATATCGAGCTAAATCTTGAACTTATACATTCAAACACATAGTCAAAAGCAAGGTTGGGTTTATTATAAGTAGATAAAATGCACCCAATTGCTAACTTACATGTTGCTTGAACCATGTTGAAAACTTAGTTTGATGTGTGCGATCGACAGAATTTGGGTTTGACTCCTTACATTTGTCGTAGTGCTCCCTGCATTTGGAGAACACAATCGTCCAATCAATATTAGTTAGTTACGTAAAGTCTTCTGGATAGCAGTAGGTCGTTTCGGAAAAGCACGAAGGAAGTCATGATTGCTTACTCGAGATAGGGTCCAATCTCAGTACAGTTGTTAAGCACGTACCATATGGCTGAGGTATGGAGTGTATCTTCTAATTGCACATTTTGAGCTATACCCAAAGGACAAAGTTTCTGGTTGAAAATTTTGAATCCATCTATAGTATGCTCTTCTCCACCATCAATGTTGCAGTCCCCTTGATTAAACTTTGTCTCAACATCTTGAAGATACATCGAGCAAAATGTCAAACATTCGATGTGAATGTAGGCTTCCGCTATTGAACTTTCTGGACGGGATTTATTCTTAACATACCGCTTGAATTTGCCGAGATACCTTTCGAACGGGTACATCCACCGATATTGAACTGGACCTCCGAGTATGGCCTCACCATGTAAATGGATAGCTAGGTGGACCATAATATAGAAAAAAGAAGGAGGGAATATCATCTCCAATTTGCATATAATGGTGACGAAATCAAGTTTCAGTTGCGATAAGCGATTCACATCAAGTGTTCGGGCACACAACTCTTTGAAGAAACTGCTAAGTTTAGTCAAAGCCAATGCAATATCACTTCTTAAGAACCCCCCCCCCCCAACAGCAATAGGAAGCAGCCGTTGCAAGAAAACATGATGGTCATGGCTTTTGAGCCCTGAAAGTTTGCAATCACGTACAGATACATAGTGCTTGCATTGGCGGCAAACCCATCTGGAAATTTAACCTCAGCGAGCCACTCATAGAATTTATTCTTTTCATGTCCATGTAATGTGTACAATGCACATGGCATTGTAACACGTCCACCTTCACGCTTAAGATGTAATTTTTTTCTAAAGCCCAAGTTCTCCAGGTCATGCCGAGAATTTATATTATCTTTTGTTTTGCCAGGAATGTCCATTAAAGTGCCCAATATGCTATCGAAAATGTTCTTCTCAATATGCATAACATCTAGATTATGTCAAAGCCGCAGCATTGACCAATAAGCTAGCTTGAAGAAGATGCTTTTCTTTGTCTAGTTTAACTATTCTGCAATTCGTTTTCTCTTCCTACAAGATTTTCCAAATTGGACATCTCCAAGTAGATCCAGTTGAGTTAAGAGACCCGCTCCTTCAACACAATTTGGTGGCATGCGATGATCTTCTCTACCGTTGAACAACCTTTTTCTCGTTCGCCAAATGTGACCTACTGTAAGAGACATCGATGTCCCATATAACAATGTTTTCTGCCATACTTCAACCAATTGAAATCTGTGCTTGCATTGTAAGATAGAAATGCCAATTTCCCTTTAGTTGACCACCCAGAAAGATTTTCATAAGCAGGAAAGTCATTAATTGTCCACAATAAGGCAGCATACAACATGAACATTTCCTTAGTAGAAGCATCATATGTAGCTACCCCATGTTCCCAGAGCTCAATCAACTCATCAATTAATGGCTGCAAATAGACATCAATGTCATTCCCTGGTAATTTTGGGCCAGGGATAATGAGCGATGTCATAAAGAACTAGTCTTTCATGCATAACCACGGCGGCAAGTTATACGGGACAAGAATCACTGGCCAAATGCTATATGGCTTTGCTAGGTTGTTGAAGGGATTGAAACCGTTGCTTGCCAAACCGAGCCTAACATTGCGAGCATCCATAGCAAACCGAGAATGGGCTTTATCAAATGTCTTCCAGGACTCAGAGTTAGCAGGATGTCTCATACTAGTCTTATTGGGTACCTGCTGCTCCTTATGCCATCTCATATCACATGCTATTTTGTCTATCACAAAGAGACACTGCAATCTTGGCTTCAAAGAAAAATGTCGAAGCACTTTTTGTGAGATCACGCGTGACCATGTGTACTTTGCATCCAAAGTGAAGCCTTACATATAGGGCACTCATTAAGATTAGCATATTCCTTCCAGAATAAAATGCATTCGTTGGGGCATGCGTGAATTTTGTGGTACTTGAAACCCAAACCTCGCTCCAATGACCTTGCCTCCTCATATGAACTAGGCAATTTAGCATCAAGAAAGGTAGACCGTAAAAGGCCTATGAGCATATCAAAAGACTTGATTGACCATCCACCGATTTTTTTAATGTGTAACAACTTCACAATGAATGAAAGCTTTAAGAATTCAGTGCAGCCACAGAAAAGAGGACAACGAGCATCCTCTAATAGTTGGTCAAAAGTTGAGTTTGGAGAGGGCTATGGTATTGATGGATGAGTTGGTGATGTAGTGTGTTTTCTTCAGGAGCATCTCCGATTGTGCCTGCTCATATGTCATCTAACATACGGTCCATGTCATCAATGTACTCGTCTTCCACTCCAACCCCAGGATCGGTGTTGTCGTCAATGGTGGGTAGTGTTTCCTCCTCTCCGTGAAATATCCACTGAGTCTAATTTGGATTGATCTCTTTTATGAACAAGTGAGTCTCCACCTCAAATATAGGCAAGAAGAGGTTATTACAGCATATACGGCAGGGACACTGAATGCGATCACTTCCCATGGAATGGTTTCCTGCCATTGTGAGGAAATTGTTAACCCCTTGAGCATATGCAATTGATACAAGTCTATCACCCAAATTCATCCAACTTTTGTCCATCTGAATAAAACGAAGAGTTTTCAAATTCTTTACTCGACTCACAAAATGAGTATATGACAGGCTATTACGATATTCTAAACCCATATGGGATAAGAAAGTGTAAAGAGGGATTTATGAGGTGCGAAAAAATGGCCGCTAGATTTAGCATGAGGAAGTGATCATGGTGGGTGGATGTCAGACTTACTTAGTACATATTATTATTAATTTATGATCTGTAGTACTTGACAAACCCATAATTTGTTTGAAAATCTTGTAAACTAACACAATCATCGTGAACTAGTAGATATGCATCGAACTCAGCATGACATATAATTTGATAGATACATATATAACCTCCGAGATTAATATGCAGGACCTAGAAAGATAACGCAATCAAACTCAATCCATGTTCTTAGTTAGAAGTTGTTGCACGAGAGATTAATCAAATTGGGAGAAGTGACAAAAACATGATCAAATATGATCCCATGCCAAACCACCCAAGCGGCCCTATAGGCATTCCAATTGTGTTGTCATTTTGATCAAAGACAATTATAAGCCTTGAAAATACAAAAAGAAGGCACCCAAGCATTGATATTTAATCGCGTACTTTAAAGGCAAGGTCATCAACTAGCAGTAACGAGTACTTGTCATTGAAGTACTCAAGAAACTCAAAAGACTAATCCTGTATATATTAAAGCAAAAAACAACTATAAACTTGTCATGGTTAATCTATACATAGATGTGACTTTAGTGTTAAGCAATTTTTTCAGAAAATGATTAAACATAGAATGGTCTTTTTTCCCTCATAGAGAACAAATTAATTGCATAGTATGAAGAAGATTTAATCATTCATGAAGTGAATGATTTCTGAAACAGCAAAATTCTAGTTTACTTATATCATTAGTGACTGGGTACTAAATAATCATATTTTGATTAAGATATCTGTGTTTGTGTCATTTAAACTTATGAAGGATATGAAGACTTTGAAACCATGCATGGAACCGCTTAAGAAAGTTCTATGTAGAACCTTTCTTTGTATCTGGTATTATTCTTTTTATAATTAAAGGTTATTATATACGATTCTTAATAATTTGAAGTTAAAAAATTATCCCGATAATTTGAACATGATATGTATTATATATACTTTTTCTATAATGTTTTAAATAGAAGAAATGAGATACCAAAACAACAAATTAACATTATAGTGATTATCTCTACACATTGAGAAGTTAAGTCCACCTTGTCTTAAAGCTAAATCGCCGCTGATTCTTTGGAAATGAGTAGGGTATATATGGATGAAACTCACATGGTGGGGCACGAAATTTGATAAGCTAGTCATGTTAACAACTACTGTCTTGGTAATATGACACACATATAATTTGAACAAGTGGCAGACACTTGGAATATCTACAAGCATCAGATAATGCATGTACTTTTTTTGCAATTGTTGCATCATGTACTTGGCCTAGCTTATTTGTTTTGCTCAAGTACTGCTGCATCATCATCGATCCCTAGCTATCCAATAGTTTCAATGAAATTTCCATTACTTTTTAAGCTAAAATGGAAAGAATTAATGTACTTTTATGTAACATTTTATGCTTGAGAAGATTAATGTCTATATAGCAAACTTTATGCAGTTTAATGAGAGATGATCTGGGATGTGAAGTTTTATCCTAAAGCTAGCTAGCTACGTTTTCTGCAAACAAATCTTCAAATGTAGTGCTTATTAAACTATATATATATATATATAAATATATATATATAAATTCAGGCAACCAATCCATGAGACAGTACAATCATATAAAATTGTAGAAGAAGCTAGGGACTGACCCATCACAATGCTTTGGCAAGCAATGTAGATAAGATCGATGCAGCTAAGATTCAAATCTTATTACGTACGTATAAGCTGTAGACATCATCGATTAATTGTTATTTATAAACAATAGAGGTATATATATTTATAATTTAATTGCAGAAAGTCTTTGGAAAATGAAGTTTAAATAATTAGTACTATATATAAAATATTGGTACTGCATGCAAACTGATCATGAAAACCAATAAATTAATTAACTTTGTCCACCATCAAAGCAGCTAATTCCAAGGAAAACTGATCTGCCCATCTCCACTATTTTGTTTAATTTGTTTGGTTGTTTATAATTTTATACTCCAAAAAAATACCATTACCGACAAAATTAGGTGTGGGCACATGAATAAAAAAATTTATTAATATCAAGTGGAAGTTACACATATGACAAACTGATGATCAATTCATGTTATTAATATATATATATTGGAACTGATATGGTGCACAGACATAATTTGACATAGGCACTGTCTATAATTTGTGAAATATCATGGGGTACAAAGAAAACTCATGAATTAAAGAACAAGATGATTAAGGGATCGACATAAGAGAAGGTGGAAGTAGCAAGCATTTGCAAGTGATAATTCTGGAGGTCGTAGTCATGCATCCAGATGGAAATGACACTTATATGTAGAGTGTAACACTCCAGTCCTATAGGGATCGAAGAGTTACTCCCTATAACTTAAAACTCACAATTCATCAATGTATTTATAGACTCAAAAATATAAAGTCATCAGAATACTACAAAATCTCTCAATAAAATCCGTCACTTCTCAAAAATCTTCTATGAGTAAACTACTATGCTTAAATAATCATCTTATAGATGCTTCATAATCCTGATCCTTAGCTGGACTATTCAAAATCATCTGAAAAATATATGGAGATAAGGGGTGAGTTATCAACAATTCAGTAAGTAGAGAACATATACCAGTGTATAAACATGATCATTTACAGAAATCAGAATGCAGAACAAAAAATTTTCATTTTCAGAGTGTGGAAGCAGAACATGTTATCAAAATATCAGAGTGAAGATTTAGAAATAATTTCATTCAAAATATTCTTTGGCATAGCATAAATGATCATCATCATCATCAGAACATCATATCAGAATAGAGGCCATGTATAACTCCCGTGGTAGGGTTGTGCATCTGCGGATAGCCAAGTAGAACATGAAACACTTTGTCACCAAGGTGTGCACTCAAAACAGAGACCACTACTCTAACCCGTGGCAGGGCCGTATCCACTATTATTACCCGTGACTGGGCCGTATCCACTATTATAACCCGTGGTTGGGCCGTATCCACTATTATAACCCGTGGTTGGGCTGTATCCACTATTATTATTCGTGGTTGGGCTGTATCCACTATTGTAATCCGTGGTTGGGCCGTATGCCACTATTATCACCCGTGGCAGGGCCGTAACTGAACAGAGCGAAAATAGAATCAAATTCAGAATCAGAGAGTCATGCCAAAGGTTTTCAGAAATCACGTCTTATCTAAACAGAGTACTGAACAAAATCTTCAGAATAGAACAAAATCATATCACAACATAATTTATGCACAAAATTTCATATTTGCTCTCTTTTTCAAAGTTCAGAAACAGAATGTAAAAAATAAACTCATGTCTACACCAGTCATGACAGAAAATATTTTCTTCTTAAATAGAATCTCATGAGTAATGCAGAACAAATAACTAAGGTAGTTCAAATTTCTTTTCATAACAAACATGCATATTTTCCAAAAATGACCTCAGTTCATTTTATTTAATGCAAAGTCTAGCATAGGAACCCCGCTTACCTGAACTTCTTAACTTTTTAGAATTTTCCTCAAAATGTCGAATAATTAACAATTGTCACCTATCAAATAATCAAGTAATTCCCGTAAATTTCCAATCAACCACTTATTTCAATATTTAATCCTAAACTTCTAAAATAACCTACTTAATTACTCAAAACCTAAAATTTCATAACCTTAAAATATATCATCTTTTTCGAAAATCGTCAATGTCCATTGATAACTTCGACTAAAAATATTTAAAATTTTAACTTATTTATTAATGAAAACAACTTATGAAGTTTAATACTGGATAATATAATTATCCCAAAATATTTTAAAATAAACCATAACTATTTTTAAATAGACTAAATCATATCTAAAATATAAAAATAACATTACACCAATATTGTTTACTTTTAAAATAAAACTTTACTTAATAACATGTTAAAATAATTTTCTATAATCATAATTAAATAACAGTATACTAATACATAATAAAAGTATAAAAGCCCATTAATATAACATGTAGTAAGGGGGTATTTGTAACACCCCGTATTTTAGTGTATTTTTATTGAATGATTATTTTTATTTATTCAAAAAATTTATCCTCTTATTTTAAATTGGTTGGATTTTTAGTGAGTTTATTTCTATGATTTTAATTTGGTGAAAATTATTTTTATGTGCTTTCTTAATATTTATTTATTGTTATGCATTTAAATTGCTTTTAATATTTAAATTAATTACTGTGGGATTTAATTATTTCAATTTGACTTTACCATTACGTTTAAATTATTTTATTTAACTTGTGGTTTTGAAATCATTTCCGTTGGATCATTTTTGTGGCCCAAGTAATGAAGATTGGACCTCATTTCTTTTTCCCCTATTTTTCTTTCCTCTCCTTTTCTTTTCTTTCTTTCCTTTTTTCCTCCTTATTTCTCCTTCCTTCCCGCACGAGCCCCTCCCTCTTTCTCTCCCGTGCGTCCTTCGCCCATACCCAACCCACCGTCGTCGAGCCGCCGTGGTCGACACCGCCCACTCCATCGTGCTCCCCACCGGCCGGCGACCTCACCCTTCCAATCTCAGCCTCCCTTGTGCCGCCGTTAGCAGCCACAAACCCATTGAAGCCGCGGCGTTCCATGCACCACTGCGCCGCCGTCGCGCCACCTTCGGCCACCATCTTCCTATCACTTCATCCCCGACCTCTTAGCAACCCAATGGACCCAACCCCGGCTCCGATCCGTCACCGGTGAAGCACAACCAAGCCCATCTCCAATTTCGGCATTTTTTGGCCTAAAAACACCCCTTGCGCCGCCACCCACGGTAAACCACTACCACCATTGGCTTCACCGACCTCTCTAGGCCCTACCCTATCAAATTTGGGTCTTCGTTTGTCACCGTTGAAAAGTTGGTAATTGTGACCCACGGCCACAGTGTATTTTACACTGTGGTGTTGCTCATACGTCGCCTTTTTCAACTTCGTGATCCTTCAGAAATTGCTATATTACACTGTAAGTATTTCTCCAAAGAACTTTTATAATTTAAATGTATTTTTACAGTAACACATTACACTGTATTTGTTTGACATGCCGGACTGAGTCTGAGGAGTTTGGGGGTCGGATGGATTTATGATTGGAGTTGTTTGGGTTGGTTTGATTGGATTGGTTATTGGTTATTGAGGAATGTGGATTTGTGTTGGTACATGTGCATATCAATATTTCATGCATGATCATGTTTGTAAAGAAAACTGAGTTTTCGTGTATTGCATTCATGTGCATGTGTGATTTGGAAAAGTTATGATTTCATGTGTGAGAAATTGGATTTGTTTGGATTGATTGATTTGAGAAAAAAGGGAAAGAGACTGTAGGGATGGTGGTAAGCAGGGACGGTGGTAGAGTCCCTCCTGTGATTCCCGCCTACGGTGCACGCGGTAGGGATGGTGGTTGTGTCCCGCCTGTGATTCCCGCCTACGGTGCACGCGGTAGGGATGGTGGTAAGCAGGGATGGTGGTAGAGTCCCGCCTATGATTCCCGCCTACAGTGCTCTGTTATGTATCTATTGTGTGGAAAGGAACTGTATGGATGGTGGTAAGCAGGGACGGTGGTAGAGTCCCGCCTGTGATTCCCGCCTACGGTGCACGCGGTTGGGATGGTGGTAAGCAGGGATGGTGGTTGTGTCCCGCCTGTGATTCCCGCCTACGGTGCACGCGGTAGGGATGGTGGTAAGCAGGGATGGTGGTAGAATCCCGCCTGTGAGTCCCACCTACAGTGTCCGATAAATTGTTGAGTTTTGTGTAAATCATTTTCTGGGAAAATGTTGGATTATATGTTTTGGCTAAAAATGGGATTTTGGCGTGTGTTGAAATTAATCATTTTCGGGGGCGCCACAGTATTACAGTAATTTGAATTAATCTCTTATTTCTATATTCAAAATAGTATGTAAAACCAAGTTTACGTAAATTCTTTGAGAAAACACAAAATGAGTTTACGGTGCAACAGTCGGCGACTCACCGAAGGTCGAAGGTGGTCCATGCGGTGAGAGAGCACTGAGATTGAGAGAGAGAGTAACACGGTGAGGTAGACGGAGAGTGAGGGAGAGACGGAGAAAGAGAGAACGAAGGCTCACGGTGATGCAGCGAGACGTGAGATGCTCTGGAGCTGGGCGTCGACCAGGGCAGCGTCCAATCACCGGTGGCTGGGGCATCGGCGTCGTTTGTAGCTGCAGCAACAAGTGGGGTGGTGGCTTACGGGCGATGAGTTGGTTGAGCCATGACTACTCTGTTTCGGTTGTCTAAAACAAGAAAATTCCATGGTTTGCGACGGAGACTGCGGGAGGCGTTGGGCGGAGGCTTCGTGTGGCTGGGCACGGTGGCTTATGGTTCCACAAGGGGCTGGGCAAAGGCCCGAGGCTTCTGTCATGCAGGGAAAACTCGCATGGGGGTGGTTTCCGTTCGGTTGAGCGCATACGAGAGGGGGCTTTTGTGATGGTGAGGTCATATAACAAGCTGCAAACGAGGTCTAACGCCGTGGGTGTGGAGGTGAAGAGACAGCGACGGTACTGCCTGGAGGTTGTGGAGGGTGGCGGCTTGTGGTGGATGATGGTTTGAGGATGGAGCTGCTTCTGTGCGTGCGTGGGTGGAGATTGCCGTGGTAGTTTTAGCGGCTATTCTTGGTAAACTAACAAGCAGGTACGTATCTATATATATATATATTGGCGATAAAAAAAAACCCTAGAGAAATGAGGGAGACATGTGTGGGAGTGAAAGCTGAGTCGTGTGTGTGCATGCATGGAGTGGACGGAAAGGATAAAATGTGCGGAAAGAAAAAAAATAACGTGCGAAGAAACTAAAATAAAATAAAATGAACTAAAAATAAACAAATAAAAATAAAATAAAATTTGAGCAAGATTGGGTCAGGGTGTTACACAGAGAACCAGGTAGCTAGGGATGGGACCCAAAGAATAAAAGCATGCATTTTCTTCTTGAAGTGGGAGCCGGGAGGTAAAGGAAATGAGTAATGCTATTCATCATCCTAACTTCCATCATCTCATGATGTGTCATTAGATGATTGGAGATTATTTATTATATTTTACTTATAAACCTATAATCTAATGCCACATCATGGGATGATGGGAGGATGATGGAAATTAGGATGATGAATAGATTTTTTCAAAGGAAATATGGGGGAAATAGAGATACATTTAAAAAAAAAACCATCTTTTGACTATAAATCCGTTTTAAGAATTGAGTCAACTTATATAACTAGCTAGCATCTAAGCTAAAAAACTATATTCTCCATCTAGAGAAAGAGAACTGCATATATATATATATATATATATATATATATATATATATATATATATAAATTTATATATGTGCATGGCATGTCTCTCGTAGAATACACGAACTCATTTAACGGCTCATTTGACGGCCCCAAATTTGGTCAATAGGGCACATATAGCAAATTAATGTCAATGAAATAAAAACATTAATTACCAAAATACACATGTGCAATTAACCTTGAGCTGGCTGTGTACTTCATGCATGCCATGAGCACTACTCCACCTTCAAATCATTGAGCTCAACTAAATATATTGTAACCCATAATGGGAATCATGCACAATTAAGCAAGTTCTTACCTTTTCTTCTTCCCAATGACCAATTGAAAAGCTAGGGTTGGCACTCAATTGTAAATGTAATTCATTTAGTGAATTTATTTAAAGAATATATTTTTATAAGAAAAAAGGTTTTAAGTAGCAATTAAAACCATTGCCCTTGAGGAGTGATTCATTTAGTGATCAATCCATTAGCTTATTGGACAAAAAAAAATAAAAAATAAAAAATAAAAAAGGTAATGAATATTTGATTACCGTAGTTAACTGTTTGTGGAATGGTAGTAAATTATTAGTATTCACTTACCAAACACTTAGATTAAATTTCAACTTATTTTCTCCGAAATTAAGTAGTGCTCAAAGTTTTCCCATTTGTCTTTCATTTTAAGTACTAATGAAAATTACAATAATTGGTATACCAAAACAATAATTATTATTTTGTTACCTTTTATTTTAAAAACTTAAGTTGAATAATCTAGACAAGCCAAATACTTTAAATCATAAACATGTTAAATATTAGATTTCAAAATAAAAACAAATTGAAAGTACTTTTCAGCTTTTAATATTGTTGAGATACGGTTTTGAAAAAAAATAAATTGTGTTTTCCTTATAAATTATTTGCTAGTCTATATTGAGAAAGAATGTGATAATTAATGATTGATATTTGTTAAAAAAATATTGAGATCAATTGACATATAAAATGTTTTATTTTTATTTTACATTCAAACTCGAAACTTCTTATAATATACTTATGCATGCTATTGAGTAGTTTTTCAATTTTTATTATATACAAATTTTTATATATCCTACACCCCTTCTCTACATAAATCATAACTTTGTCACCGTGTACGACCTTGGCTAGAAGAAAAAAAAAATGTAACTACACAAATGGCTTCCAACTTAAAAAGACACAACACAAAAAAATATATAATTTTTGCGTCCCAGTGTAATGTTCACTCGCTCATGTTGTAATCAAGTGTTTAATTAGGGAGATCAAGTTACAAGGAAAAAAGGAAGATGTATTGACATGAAATATGGCCAACAGAATACATGAACAACAAACATTTTCAGCTTAGTTGATATATCAAGTGCATTTTTTCAAAGCACAAGCATGTAAGATCATTGTGTATCTAAAATGAAGAGCACGACTCCGATATGGTATGAATCTAAAATGAAGAAAACTATATGCCTTAAAAGACAAGTAGAGTGTGTAAACCAATATATCAGCAACCAAACCTAACAAGCAAGTCATTCCATCAATGAAAACAGGAACTATTAAAATCATACTTGAGAAACAGTTTAATGCTGCTCATTTTTTCTCTTTGGCTTTTATGAAAATTAGACTATATACAAGCAAGCAAATTGATCAAAAATTCATCATCCAGGATCCATTTATAATGATAATTTTAAACCATTGCATATAATTCATGAGATGCTATTGTTGTTGTATTAGGTATAAAAGCAAAATCATTGGGTATAATTTGTGTAACGTCTCGTTCTCGGAGGTCCGGAGAGTTAGCTCTTGTAACCTAAATCCAACTTTCATAACATATTTAAAATACTCCAATATTTCCAAAAAGTACAAATCCATTTATTCAAACCAAAATATATATTCCTCTACCAGGACACCAAAAACAATATCTCAATGAGATAATTTGAAAAAAAAAACACTCCATAAATATTTAGAAATATCTAGGACTCCAAATATCAAATAACATAAAATCATAAACCTATTAAATAAGACTCACCAATAAACTTGTACCCTTAGGCACTTATTCCACTATGATCATCACACCTTGCTAAAACTTCCTACTCTTGTCCTCCAGCTGAACCATCAAAATTATCTGAAAAATATTTGGAGATAAGGGGTAAGTTATCAACAACTCAGTAAGCGGAGAACATATATCAGTGTATAAACATGAGCATTTACAAAGATCAGAATGCAGAACAAAACATTTATATTTTCAAAGTGCGGAAGCAAAACATGTAATCAAAATATCAGAGCAAAGATTTAGAAATAAATTCATTAAAAAAATATCCTTTGGCATAGCATAAATGATCATGATCATCATGATCATCAAAACATCATATTAAAACAGAGGCCATGTATAACCCCCGTGGTAGGGTTGTGCATCTGCAGATAGTCAAGCAGAACATAAATTACTCTATCACCAAGGTGTGCACTCAAAACAGAGACCACTACTATAACCCATGTTAGGGCCGTATCCACTATTATAACTCGTGGTTGGGTCTTATATACTATTATTACCCGTAGTTGGGTCGTATCCACTATTATAACCTGTTGTTGGGCTGTATCCACTATTATTATCAATGGTTGGGCCGTATCCACTATAGTAACCTGTGGTTAGACCGTATCCACTATTATCACCCGTGGCAAGACCGTAACTGAATAGAGCGGAAACATAATCAAATTCAGAATCAGAGAGTCATGCCAAAGGTTTTCAGAAATCACATCTTATCCAAACAGAGTACTGATCAAAATCATATCATCTTCGTAATCAAAGCAGATCCAAAGCATATTTATATAATTATGCAAAAATTTTCATATTTGCTACACCAGTCATGTCTACACCAGTCATGACAAAAATGCTTTCTCTTTCATCAGAGTTCAATAAGTAATGACAAACAAATAACTGAGGTTATTTTCATATTTCTTTTCAAAACACATAATGCACATTTTCATAAATCAACCTCAGTTCATTTTATTTTATGCAAAGTCTAGCATAGGAGCCCTGCTTACCTGGACTTCTTAACTTTTTAGAATTTTTCTCAAATTAATGTCAAGTCAACTATAAATCGTCACTTATAAAATAATCATGTAATTCTGTAAATTTTCAATCAATCACAAATTTACACCATTTAAGCCTAAGCTTCTACTATATCTATTTTAATCCTTCAATTCCTAAAAAAATCTCATAACCTTAAAATTTTTCTTAAGTCTAAAATACTATCACTTTCTAAATTAATCATTTTCCACTTAATAGCTCCGATTAAAACGTTAAATTCTAGCTTATTTACTATACAACATAAAATTGGATAACATAATTATATCAAACTAGTCTATTAAAGTGGATCAAGCAAAATATCATTTAAATAAAAAAAAAAAGGCTTAATTGGTATCTGTTTAAAGGGGTTTTGAAAAAAAATAAAATAAAATTTTGTACTTACTATTCCATACGAAATTCATACTTTAATAATATACTTCAAAATCATTGTTTATTTTGTAAATATAAATCTAAAAACCAAAGTCCTCGTACGTACAACAAAACTAGCCTAATATGGAACTCATCTAAGATAGGGTGTTTTAGTAAAATGACTTAAATTGCATGGGCTATCATGGGAAACCAGTGGGCACGGCACGCACAACAGAACTTAAAACGCTCTAAGTTTCCTTATTAAACCATGCAGTAGAAGCATGCTCACTGTGCGGCAAGGAGTTGTGCGACGAGCTGGGAGGTGGACGGCAGCTGGGTGGCTGAGTACAGGGAGATAGAGTGATAAAAAGAGAGACCCACTAATGAGCGAGAGAGAAATATGGAGTGAGAGAGCTAAATGTGAGGGAGAGGGATGAAACTCACAGTGAGGCGTGACGGACTGGGGGTGTCGGAAAGTCCTTTGCGGTGGTTTCTGTGAGATCTCGACAGTGGAGATCGGTGGGGTGGAGCAAAGTAATTTGCTTACGCGAGAATCACTGGGCTGGAGCCGCGCTGATGTTAGTGGTTTCATTCGGTGAAAGGGACATAGCGAGAATTTTGAGTGGGTTTTGCTATATGTGCAGCTAGAGAGAAATGGAGAAGAAGAAGTTGGGGACGAAGGTGAAATTGGGATTTGGGGAGAAATCTGATGATCTTGAATTGAAATTGTGGTTTCGACGCTGTCTACATTAAAATGACAATTGCAGCGAAATTGTGCGTCAGCATAAGTTTTTAACCTTTTTACGGCAGTTTAATTCGACTTAACGATCCTTAAAATCGTTGTAAAAGTCGGGATAATATTTTCGGCACCAATTTAGCGCCGCAAGTGTGTTAAAAATTCCTGTAAAAGGTAAAAATAAAATCTACGGATTGGAACCTGCGTCGAGCAAGAAATCGCTGTCAATAACTAGTTATTGCGGCGATATTATTTGCGGCAGACCATAAATCACCGCAATAGACTTATTTTAGACTTATGCATCGCGAACATGCATATGCATACGAAGGTCTTATGTCATGCTTATCATACTACCAATAAATTAACATTATGACATTTTAGACTTCCTGCTGGTTCTTAAATATCTCTTCTGATCTACAAATCGTCAATCCAACCCCTTGACTCCTCTCGCTCTCTCTCTCTCTCTCTCTCTCTCTCTCTCAAATGTACTATATAATAAGTCATCTTAATTCACAGGTCCAATGTCAACAACGCGTACAACGCCAAACCTTCGTTGATTAGGCGATCCAATATAGCCGCAGATCTTCTTGCAATTGTCCCACTAGTTTCCAATCGCTTCAGCTCTGCTGATATATATTTCATCATCCTACAGTATTTTGCAAGCGACCTTACATTTACAAGGCATTAGTCTTTCAGTTAATTTTTTTTGTTTCAATCATTTCGCAGGTTACGGCTTGCAGTACTTCCATTGATTTTCTCAGCGACTGATCGCTCTTTACGTAGAATTATATATTATGAATTGCTCGTACTGATCTCTAACTTGTTTCATGGCTGTAGATCAGTAGTACTACTGCATGCAGGAAAAGTCGATATTTTACAAACGATCAAAACCCACAAATTAAACGGTTGCTCGATCCGGACAGATATATA
This sequence comes from Juglans regia, assembly GCF_001411555.2. Lineage (NCBI taxonomy): Eukaryota > Viridiplantae > Streptophyta > Magnoliopsida > Fagales > Juglandaceae > Juglans > Juglans regia. The sequence goes on along the minus strand of NC_049914.1, from coordinate 20,526,211 downwards.
TATATATATATAGTACGACAACATGAGCAAAAGAGCCAACGGTCCAAAGCTGGAACTGCAGCTGAACTTGTCGCCGTCAAGGCGGGAACACTCGCCTGCTGAGTCTCTAAATGTTTCGACCTCTTCTTCGTCGGAAATGTCGTCTGATTGCTCATGCGTTTCATCAGAGCCGGAAGATCAACCTATGACGTTGCAGTACTCCCCAAGCAACACGGAACCCAGATCGATGATGCTCGTAGGATGTCCCAGATGCCTCATGTACGTCATGTTATCCGAGCTGGCTGATCCAAAATGCCCCAAATGCAAGAGTACTGTCCTGCTCGATTTCCTCAAGGAAGAAAATGCCAGGAGTACAAGAAACTGAGCTAGCTAGCTGGAGCATGCATTTGCATGGCTTCCTTTTCCTGTTCCTCATCAGCATCAATTCCAACTGCGCGCTTCTCTTTTCTTTCTTTCTTTCTTTTCTTTGATCCCGATGCTAGCTTAATTTGGCTTGATCTTATTTATTTTTCTAATGCAGCTTTTATTTTCTTTCTTCGATCGGCTTTAATTATTTTAAGGTGTTTCTCTTGTCTACTATTAATTAATATTCCTTTTTGGTTCGTCGCACTTTGTGAAATTTGGTTGCATATTATGGGGAAACAAAAAAGAAGTAAATTGCTTGGTTCGATTCAAACAAACTAGATTAATGTGGATTTTTCTTGTTAATTTCCTATATATATATATATATATATATATGTTTTCTTCACAGCCAAACAGACTCTAATTATATTTTTCCCCCATATTAATCAAGATGGCGCAGTTTTATATTAAATAGCTAGGGCATTGTCATGATGATATGTAGGCAAATGGAATATATATATATATATATATATATATATATATATGTGTGTGTGTGTGTGTGTGTGTGTGTGTGTGTGTATAAATAGATTAGGTAGATAAAAGAAAGAAGATATACGTATAAGTTGAGCAAATCCTTGTATATATAAATTAAATATAAGTTGTGTAATGCGGCACGGAATGCGTTGATATATCATGGCCAACCCTAACTACGTACACTGCTGCAGCCATTATCATAGTATAACTTGTTCTGATGGCCGCCTGGCCTTTGTTTTTACGACTTAGCCGTGAATATCATTCATATATACTGCCTCATGTGTTGAACCTAACATTTTGATACACGTAAATTAAAAACTTGAAAGATATGATCAACAATTATAAAATTTAGACATGAGCATTAATGCTTGAGCTAGATATTTAAGCACCTCCAAACTGCAGGAAAAAAAATTAAAAGAAGAAATGAAATTTTAAAGATCAGCCCAGTTTTCCTTGATCTGGGTTGGCTTGTTTTGGACGACCTAGCTAGCTATATTTTGAATTGGAGAAGTACTGACTTTAATTTTACAAAAGAAACTTTTACAGAGGGAGGAAGGGATTTCACGTGTTGTTGATTTTCATATTATCAGACGTGGACATGAATATAGTGTATAAAATGGAGGAGCTACGTGTGGGTCTTAATTAATTGGATGGCTGTTATTTCAGAATGAACAGACGGACTGCCTATAAGATATTCTCTTACTTTAAAATAAAACAAACTTTAATTAAAATGTGTCGCACCACGTCATCAAGATATAAGCACCAGTTTGAAATTAGTAATTTACTTTTTTAAAATTTCTTAGTACACCAAATATTTTTCAATCACATGATAATTCTCACTTTCGATTTATTTGAGTCGTCATGACTAATTTATTTGAGAACATTGCTCACGGGTCGATGCTGCATGCATGCATGTTTCCTTGGGCTATATATGTTCTAATATTGGCTTAGTTTTTTAAATTAATTGGACCAACCACCTCTCTCTCTCTCTCTCTCTCTCTCTCTCTCTCTCTCTCTCTCTCTCTCTCTCTCTCTCTCTCTCTCTCTCTCTCTCTCTCTCTCTCTCTGAGTAATGTTAGATATAAGTATCAAATAGATAAGCTCATACAAATTTTTTGTAAAATAATGGGTCCCATAAATAAAGAATAATTTTTCTTTTACTTTTTTAAGGTAAAGTCTACTTTTTTACAAAGATTTGTATGTGACTTATCTATTTGAGATTTGTACAAATCATTTCTATATGAGTAATAATAGAAATAAGTCATTATATCAGTGCACACTTTGCACTCACTGCGTGGCTGCTTCTAGTTGATTGTTTCCAACACTTACTTGAGATGTGTGGTATAGATGATGCTATATCATATATATAAAATAGATACTTCTAATAATAACTTCTATCTATATTTATTCTTGTTATATAAAATATATATATATATATATATATATTCTGAAGGGTACGTAATTAGATCTGAGTAAAGAGAGTACGGGTGATGCATGGTAGCTAGCTGTACCGGTACGTAACTGCATTAATCTTCGTCTAGTACTAGTGGCCGCCGTATATCTTTGGGACCATTAACCTTAAGTACTAACTGTCTATTATATATTGCATGGCTTTTGCGGATCTGCATGTATTTTCTCTCAATTGGCTTATTTGGGCCAACCTACTCATAGATGGGTTATTAAATATTTGAGTACAGCGATGATGGATGCATGTATATGTATATATGTAACATCCATAGGCCAGGTTTGTTTACAACGTACGTACTATGTGTTAGGAAATTAAATGGAATCGAGTAGGAATAATTATATATATAATTAGATCAAACATGCAACAATATGATATATATATATATATACATGAAAATCATGCATTTCTTTATAAGGAGATTTGAACTTGAGAAATGCTGTAAATAAACTCACATAAAATTTACATAATTTGATGTGATACGTTTAATTATAAATATATATTTATTGTAAATTAATATATTTAATATATATATATACTCCGAAACTATATCAATTTATAAATTTATTTTTCGATAGTACTAGTTCTCTTTAAACTTTGACCTTCTTGCGCAGTATGACTCCTCAGTGAGATACAATACCGTGTGCTTTAGGTCGTGTAGCCATAAATTTCCAAAAAAAAAAAAAAAAACTTGTATATATTTTAAGATTTTGGATTTTGAAAAGAGATTTTTTCAAAAAATTATTACAGCCGACCGACACCACATACCTGATGAGTAGAAAAACTCTTTTATTCTTTTCTCCTCAATGAATATATAATGTAGATCAGTTTCTCAGTAGAATTTTTCTTCGCCAAAAGTTAGAATTATGTGGCTGATATTATCATATATCAAATATTGTTGTTGGAAATTAAGTGTACGATATCTGTAGGAGAACCTATTAATTGGTAAGCGACTTTGTTTCTCAAAGCTATCATTTATGAAAATTAATTTCTTTGGGCCATATTTGCTTAAATCGTCAAGGTCGAGACCGGTCCTCGATGTGTTAATTAATTGGCAGTGGCAGATCAAAAGGACAGCCCCCACCCCCCAAACAAAAAGTTTTAAACCAAGATATTTTTCAGGAAGAAAAATTACTGCATATATAGCATCTTCTTTTTTTATCAAATTTTCCTTTGGAAATTTTAGAAGATCATTTATAAAGCACGATTTTATGAAAACCAAAAAGTTCGGTAGAAGAACTCAAGATTTATACCATTTTTCAATTCTTCCTTAACTAATTAAGCTCCCTTTAATATTTTCTTTAATCTCTTCTACTTTATCATTTCTATGTTTTGATTTTTCAATTTTGCCTTCAACATTTTCTCTAACTTTATTTGTTCTCTCACTTTATCACAACATACATCCTCAACTTAGAAAAACCAGTCATGTTGAGTAATATTGTCAGATACAATTATGATTTATGAGTTGTGCAGGTACCGCACATTACTCCTTTTAAAAAGGAGTAGGATTCACTATTAAAAAGTTAGTTTTTTCATATAGGTCTCACATTTATAAATTTTTTTCAAAATGAATGCACGACATTTGCGTACTTTATAACTAAAAATATCATTTATTTTCCCATTGAAAATAAGCCCAATAAATTATTTTAAAGAATAAACAGTAAAATAGATTAAAGAAAGAAAAGTTGTATGAAAAAAAAAAGGACCCTTCTACCTCTCGGATTAAGCTCGGTTGATCTGGTCACCTTTGGCCACCCTCACATCCTTTTGGTCGGATTAGCGACATTTAGGTCTTGCTTGGATGTTGAGCTGAATTGAAATGAGTTGAATTCTTTATAAATATTGACACAACAGAAAGGGATGCAAACTTTAATAAGATAAACTAAATGAGACAGACTTTAATAGTTTTCTACTATTAATTTGTTTGTAGCCACATATATAAACTCTGCAATATTAAGCTCAGAATTACAAAAATGTGCAATATAGTGTTAACCAAAAATAGAATTACAAAAATGTGCAATATATTAACCAAAAACAATAGTTACAAACTCTACACCTATATATAGTGTTATTTTTTTACAAATTTGCAACAAATATTGTTTTAGCTTGTTGGATTACACAAATAACATAAAAGAATCAAGGGATTACCAGGTTTATGATACCCTTTAGTGCACTTCTCCCTCCTCCAACTACAACATTTGAAGTGATCCATTCCAATATTTCTCTAGGATTTCCATTTGAAGTGACCTAAAGTATTCTGTGATGCCCCGACTCCCACGTACGGAAACGCGAGAATTGTGACATCGGGATGATGACAACACGAGTCACACATCCCAACAATCAGTGCTCAAATGTGTGCAACAACCAACAAGAGCACCACAAAAGTCGCAGCGGATAAATTAAAAGTAGTCAACTAAGTACTAGAATTGTTTAATACAAATATTCCAAATAAGTTGTCTTTAAAAAGTTATACAGTTATCTGTAAAATAAAGTAAAAAGCCGAATAAATAGACAAAAGGGAAACAAATCCCATAATCCAAAAGCAACCACATGTCATTCCCTTCATGGAGCCGATCCCTCAGGCTCTTCGTCCTCATTTGCATCAAAATCTACGGTACCATAAAACGGTACCGCAGGTAATTAATAATCCAAACAACCCACGAGATAAAAGTGCATTAATGCAACCAACAGGCATGCATACGATGAAATATGTATAAGACCCAAAATATCATTTCCCAAAAAATGAATGTTTTTCCAATACACGCGAAAATCTCATTTTGGCCCAAAACTATAATCCGTCATTTTTCCAGAAAATGATTCTGGGAAAATGACTCACACAGAATCCAACCATTTTGTCGGACACTATAGGTAGGAATCATAGGCGGGACTATATCACCATCCCTACTGCGTGCATCATAGGCGGGAATCACAAGCGGGACTCTACTACCATCCCTGCTTACCACCATCCCTACCGTTCCTTTCCACACAATGAGTACCTATTAGAGCACTGTAGGTGAAAATCACAGGCGGGACTATACCATCATCCCTACCACATGCACCGTAGGCGGGACTCCACCACCATCCCTGCTTACCTCCATCCCTACCGAGTACACCGTAGGCGGGAATCACATGCGAGACTCTACCACCATCCCTGCTTACCACCATCCCTACAGTCTCTTTCCTTTCTCTCACAAGAAAATCTAATTTTTAAATATACATATGAACATGAATACAATTACACGAAAACTCAATTTTCATTTACAAACATGAACATGCGTATAAATGCATTGTATATGACACAACACAAATATTCAACAACCAGCAAATAAAAACAGAGTCCAGTCACACAAACAACTCCATCCTCGAATCCAACCGACCCCTTTACTCCTCGGACTCAGTCCGGCACAACCAACCAATCACAGTAAATTTCTGTTAGAGCAAAAATAACATTTAAATCTCAAAATTTATTTGGAAAAATGCTTACAGTGTTATAATATAATTTTCGAAGAATCACAGAGGTGCTAGAACTGGAGGGACATCAACGTAATAGTGCAAAATGCACTATGGCTGTGGGTCTCAAAAAATCACTTTTGAACAAGGGCAAACTAAGACTCGAGATTACTAGGGAAGGGCTTAGGGATGTCGGTGAAGCTAATGGTAGTAGTGATTGGCCGTGGGTGGCGGTGTGGGAGGTGTTTGGAGGCCAAAATGTTTAAATCTGAAAAGTAGATGGTGGAGCTTCACCAGTGGCAGATCGGAGTTGGGGATGGGTGGTTTAGGTTACTGGGAGGTTGATAGTGATGTGGTGAAAAGATAGTGACTAGTGGTGGTGTGACAGTGGCACTGGAACACAAAGAAGGCCGCGGCATAGAGTGGCGCATGGGGACAAACGCCGACAAGAGAGGAGATGAAATTGGAGTGGGGTGGTCGCCGGCTGGAGGGGAGGGGAAGAGAAGGAGATGGGTGATGACGGCAATGGGTGGCGCACGGCGGTGCTAAGGGAAGAAGAAGAAGAAAACGCATCGGGAGAGGGAGAGAGGGACTCGTGCGCGAGGGAGGAAGCAGGGGAGGAAGGAAGTAGAAGAAGAAAAAGAAAAAAGGAAAAGAGGAAAAATAAAAAAGAAACATAGAGGGAAAGAAATGAGGTCTAATCCTCACAACTTGAGTCACAAAATGATCCAACGAAAATTATTGCAAAACAATAAATTTAAATAAAATAATTTAAACACAAAGACTAAGTAAAATAAAATAATTAAATCCAACAACACAATAATTTTAAAACTCACAAACAACTAATTTAAATTAAAGAACAATTTAAATGTAAAACAATATTTAATATTAAGAAAGCACACCAAAATAGATTTTACAACTTAAAAATCATGTAATAAACCAACGAGAAACTCAATAAATTTTAAAACAAAAGAACCAATATTTAAATTAATTAAAATAATCATTTAGTTAAAATAGACAAAAATACGGGGTATCACATATTCTCACTACACCGCATTCATGTTATCAACATTCAAACTCATAATTTTCATCTTCATCTTCTTCTACTTATGTTCTATCATCTCAGTCCTGTCCCTATTAGCCTGGCTTACCGCTTCCCATCGCTCAATCATCGTTATCTTCCTATCACTTTCCATGTAACTTAACCTTTCATCAAACTCAGTAGGTGAAGATTCTTTGCGTTTCCTATTTCTTTCCCTTTCTTTTTCAGCTTTCTTGCCTAGTGGCCTCTTCACATTGACAAACATACTCTCACAAATGTCTACATCCGTGGCATTGGCAGCTCGAACGGTAGAGCAGCATTTCTATCTCTTTGTTGGCAAATTATCCATATGCACTTGCCCTTTTGATTGGTGTCTCAATAGGTTTCAACAATGGTCCATATTATAGGTAGTTTTTTGTGTCAATCAGTACATTACCTTTGCCTTCTCAATCTAAGCAACAACTATAAAAATATTAATATATATTTCAATGAAAATTTATAACAATTAGAAACATACATTGTCTTGTTCATTGGTACTACTTGGATGCATTGATTCAACTCGGGCCAAGTAACCACAAAACTTGTTTGTGGCTTTTCGGATGGTTAACCATTGATTAGTCAACGAGCCCACATAACCTTCAGACCAGTTAGGTTTTTTAAAAGTACTGAAGTAATCATTGATTCTTATCCACAATTGGGTGAACTTTTGGTCAATCCCCCTAATAGCGTCTATACTAATGTTCTGCCACCTTGATACAAGGAGGTTGTCTTCCTCTATGGTGAAAGACATACCCTGTTGGGATTTTTTAGTTTGTGTCCTTACTTCCCCTTCGGGTTGTGTCATTTCAACCTCGACTTCAACATTATCATGCAAGACACTAGCCATGAGTGGTTATTAATACATTCTCCACCACTTTACAAGAGTGTGGTGAAAAAGGGATCGTCCATTATTTGTGAATATTCCATCTTTCATAAAACAGTAAGCAAGCAACAAATTCACAAACCTCATGAAATAAATTACTTTTAAAAGCATAATAATAGAACCATAAAACAGCAAAGCATAAAAGTATTATACATGACAACAGTTCCACTTTGAGATGTTGTATGCTTGAATTTTAGTTTCTATCTTGATAGTTTTTCTTGGAAAGCTTCAACAAATAGAACATGATTTTCAGTAGCCACTACATCAAGCAGATCATGCTTTAAGATTAGTATCCAGATGATTTTTTCTCTCTCTCAACTTCAATGCTAAAACTTGTAATTTGTTTTTTGCTTTACATATGTTTGTGCTTGATACTGATTGTGTGGTTTTTAAATTCAATTTCAAATGCTTGGAATGTGAAATAGTGTTGCAGAAGATAATTGGTTAGGTTTGGATTGAGAAACACTCTCAACCCATCTCATCTCATCTCATATCATATCATTATTACAACTTTCACAAATTCTCATATAAAATATAATAAATAATTCAACTTTTTCAAATCTCAAAACAATAATAATATTAAAAAATAATATTCTAACAATATTTTATTCAACTCTTAACTTTCATCTTAATTCATCTCATCTCAACTCACTATCCAAATCTAATCGATATGAGGCCTTTGCCAAAGGTTTTTAATTTGTGAAACAAGTTCCGTTATAAGATCATTTGTAAAGACTAAAGCATTAAATCATTGCCAGAGGCTTCTAATTAGTGAAACAGGTTCTGTTATTAGTACAAGGACCAAAATTCTTGCTTTGATTTCATCCTTAGCTTTCAACCATGTATAATGCAAATAGGACATATAACTGAAGTAAAGCAATTTCATTGTAGAGTAATGGAGCAGACCAACTTTGTTTGGTTGGTATTTCCTCAAACCTATAGGTAGAGGCTTTTAATCCGAGCTATACACGTAAAGACCTCATAAAGATCTCTTTATGAGGTCTTAATCCGAGTTTCAAGTTCCAGTCCTGGCTTTGGTCTTTATGAGGTCTTCATTGTGAGTCATAAATTTTTAAAGGAGGTTTTAAGCTTAATTGTGAGAATTCTGAAACTTAATACCATCAAAACTTAATTGTGAGACTAAAATTCCAACACAGGGTCTCCCAAACTGGCTACTGTGGCCTCTAACCTACACCACCACAATATTCCAATCGTATCACACACACACACACACACAGAGGGTACTGATTGATCTCATATACGGAAAGAGTCTTAATTGTGAGACTAAAATTCCAACACAGGGTCTCCTAAACTAGCTATTGTGGCCCCTAACCTACACCCCCACAATATTCCATTCGTATCATACACACACACACACCCACACAAAGAGGGTACTGATTGATCTCAGATATGGAAAGAAACTTACAATTATATGTAAATAAAAGTACTGATCAATATGGAAATTAAAGTACATATATGGAAAGAAACCTATTGTGGCCTCTAACGTTTACCAACTTATAATTACATGAAAATTAAAGTATTGAACGATCTTGGATATGGAAAGAAACTAGAAACAATTGAGAAAAAGAAAAACCTTACTCAACAGTAAAGAAAAACTTCCCAAATCACAACAATAACCATGCTAAAGAGAAATTTTACAAATCACAACAATAAGAGCTAACAATAGTTGAAATTATGAAAGAGTTAGGAGAAATGATAAACCACAAAATTTAACAACAGGTGTTGTCATCAAGGGATTTGTTGTTGTCATCAACAAAGAGACGCTTCACGCGTCGCTGGGAGGACCTAGTCGTGGTTGGTCGTGAATGTTATGGGAGGGGGCTTAGTTGTGGTGGGCCATGTGAATGTTACAGTAGGGGGCTCAGTTGTGGTGGGCGAGGTGAATGTTACGGTAAGGGCTCAGTTGCGGTGGGCGAGGTGAATGTTACAGAAGGGGATAATGCTGGGAGGGGCTCAGTTGTGGTGGGAGGGGGCTCAGTTGGTCGTGGGGGCTAACTGGGAGTGATCGGTAGTGAGAGTGGAGGGGCTTAGTCGTGGTGCTCGAGTGAATTGAGAGAGAGAGAGAGAGAGAGAGAGAGTTATAGGAGTTGAGGGGGAGAATGGAGAGAAGAAACTAGAAGGGTTTCAAGGGGAGGTTCCCGCGTATTTGGTTGGAGTGAGAAAATAGTATTTTAATGTTTGTCTATATTACTGTAGACCTCCATATTTAGTGAATCAATGTAGTTGATATCCAAATTTTTTTTAGCAATGCCCAATCCAATGTGGGGTATTTTTTGCACATATTAACTAAATTTTAGTTATCATTGGATTTTGGCCAAGCCAATGAAGATGCTCTAAAAAGGTTTTGAATTGAGATGAGTTTATTTATTTGAGAGTTGGGTATTTGGATGTTAGACTCAGCTTAAAATTAAACTGAACTCAGTTTAGTCTAAGTTCCAAACGGGGCCTTTGGGTTGGATTCGAGCCAGTCCATCTTTGGTCACCTAGTGTGGATAGATCGGCCTTGCATGCAAGGCATGCGATTGAGTATGGTCTGTTTGTGTAAAAATTCCAAAAGGAAGTGACATCCTCTATGCATATCAAGTATTTAAAGCTGTTATGTTATTGAAAACCTCATCCACGAGATATCTAAAGTTAAATGTGGATGATGCTTTGTTTTTTTTTTTTTTTTCTCAGAAGAAAGCTAGAGTTGGTGCTATTGTCATAAATGAATAAGGTGAAGTTCTTATTGCAGCTAGCAAAGGGGAAAATGAAGTTTCAAATCTTGAAACTATTGAAGCTCTAGCTATGTTTCGGGGGGTTACAATTTTGTGTTAATTAGGGTATCCCCAAGTTAATCCTAGAAGGTGATTGCTTGATGTTGATTAATGAGCTTCAATTCTTTGGAGATTCTTTCTCAGCTCTTGAAACTTTATTTACAGAGACTTATGGAATTTTTCAATGAATGCGTAGTGCCAAATGTTCACCTCTCGTGGGTGAGTGCCCACGTTCGGATGCTGGAAATCTTATTGGCCTCCACGGCCATCCGCCCCACCACGTCCACCATCACCAATGACAAAAAAACCAAAAAAGCACCAAAAAAAAAAATCAAAACAAGAAGAAATTTATAGCAGTTTATAGCAGTCTGCAGACTGGGTGGGCAGGAGGGTGGATCCTCATTGTCCACCCTAGTTTTCATTGCAATTAAGTAGTTTAAGTAACAAAGAGTGTTGTTATGTTAAAAATGATATATTTGTTCATGTTAATTTTATTCAGAGACGAGGAAAGCTCAAGTTTATTACCGATTTATATTTTATGTTCACTAGAATTCAATTATTTATCGAATGAGTTGGGCATATTCACAAACTAGTTAATTCTGACCATAACTACTATTTATATTAATCTTATAACTTTATTTGCAAATTTTGACAAATCAAGATTGAGTTTTTACAAGTATTTGTATTATTAATATAATTTGTGAATACAAAATCATATATGGACTGCACGAGTTTATAAGACTCGATTCAAGAGTTTCTTTCACAAATTATTTCGTTTAATAATTAATCATAATTTTATATTTATAAACCAAGTTTATCTTGAATTTGATCCAACAATCTTAATTCACGTCCGATAATCGAGTTGTAGGGCCCATTTACTTGGGCTGTAAATACAAGTTCAGATTTTACCTTTTGTGGGCCACGTACGGTTTTCGCGCATTGTAGGCTGTGGACCAACTATAGCGTCGTGGTCCAAAAAATAAAGTAGACGATTCAGTGAAAATTAATACGCAGACGATTCAGTGAAAATGGTACAAAACTGCACTGAACTTAACGTTATGGATGTAAATGTAATGGGTCCGGTACGATCGATTTTGGACCGGACTAATTTTTTTGGACCATCTAAAGTTCGGACCGCTTTGGTTCTGTCCGACCGGTCTTATGGTGTTTCGATTCAAGTCTTTTTTCTTTTTAGTTTTCAAGTTTTTGAAAAAGATATATATAAAATGAAAAAACAATTAAGTGAAAGTGAATGACTTAATTTAAGTTGTAAAACTCCGTATTTACGTGTATTTTTCATTAAGTAATTATTGCATTTCTTATGATTATGAACTTTTTTATTTTAAATTTTAGATGATTTACGTGATACTATTTTATGACTTTTAACTGTAAAATTTAAATTCAATGTATTTTATTGTTATTAATTACTGTTCATTATATAAAATGATATTTATTTTAAATTAATTTATTGTTAGATTTTATTATTATTTTATTTAAGCTATTCACTGCTTTTAAATTATTTTATTTAACTTGCTGTTTTGAAATCTTTTTCGTTCGATCATTTTTGTGACCCAATATGTGAGAATTGAACCTCAATTCTTTCCCTCACTTTTTTTTTTCTCCTTTTTCTTTTTCTTTTTCTTTTTCTTTTCTTTCTTCCATCTTTTTTTTCATGCTTCTCTTCAGCCCGTGGGACCTCCCTCCCTCTCATTTCTTTCCGTGCATCTCTTTCCCCTAGCCCGCTGTCGTGCGCCACCGTCCAATGACACCGCCTAGCCCACGGCCTTCCCCACCCTTCGGTGCCCCACACTGACCCCAGCCACCACCCCCTACGCTCCCTCTTTCTCTCTCTTGGCCGTGTACAACCCATTCGGGTTGTGTAACTTCTGCGCCGCCCAACGGTGCCGCCACAACCACCACCACCATTAACTTCACCGACATCCTTAAGTCCTTCTCTAGTAATCTCGAGTCTTAGTTTGTCTCTGTTCAAAAGTGAGTTTTTGAGACCCACGGCCTAGTGCATTTTGCATTGTTCTGTTGCTGTGTTGTCACCTATTGCACTTCTGTGATCCTTCGAAAAGTATGTTATAGCGCTGTAAGTATTTTTCAAAGAACGTTTGAGATTTAAATGTATTTTTACACTAACTCATATTTATTGCGAACTGGATGGTTGTGTCGGACTGAGTCCGAGGAGTAAGGGCGTCAGTTAGATTGGATTATGCAGTTGTTCGTGTGATTGGTTTATAATGTGAGATTTGTTGGCTGTTTCGGGTTTAAATATTGGTGTTTTGAATTTGACGTTGGTTATGGTGGATACTAATGATTTTAGAAAGTGATAATATATTTTGGGATTATGAGGGTTTTAAGTTTTGAGGAATTAAAATATGTTATTTTAGAAACTTAAGCTTAAATATCGAAATATGTGATTGATTGGAAATTTAAAGAAATTACGTGATTATTTTTATAGGTGACGATTTATAGTCGACTCGACATTTTTTTGAGGAATATTCTAAAAAGCTAAGTTGTCTAGGTAAGCGGGTAGATTTGCATAAAAAAAAATGAACTGAGGTTGGTTTGTAAAAGTGTGCATGTTGTTTAAAAAAAAAAAAAGTGAAAAACAACCTCAATATATGTTTTGCATTTACTCATGAGATACGTATGAAAGAGAAAAGAAATATTTTTGACATGAAATGTTTAGACATGAGCAATATTTGACATATTTCTGAAATGTGCAAATGAGCGAATATGATATCTGTGAATTTTTGTACATATGATATGAAAATGATTTGGGTTTGTTTATGATCAAATGGAAATGATATGAATAACTTTCACACATGTTTTGATATGATATGGATATGATAAACCTTTGGCATACTTATATGTTCTGAATCTGATTCTGAATATGGTTATGATATGATGATACTGGTTCATGTTATATGGTTGATACCAACATGATATGATATGATATGAGTTGGAAACAAAGTGATATTTTTACGTATTATTTCATGTGTGTAAACTCGGGGCTCCGAGAATGAAAAATAGGAAGTTCACCATATGACACTGCTTGGTTTGGCCACTGGGGATAGCACAACCCTAGCACAGGGGTTAAATATGGTATATGATATGATACGATATGATATGATAACATGAAGATGTTCAGTTATGTTATGCCAAAGCGTTTTTTAATATGAAACGGATCTTTAAATATGAATAGTTGATTTTGAGCATGAAAAGATTGAAAAGTTGCTCTGATTTTCTGATAACACGTTTTTCTGAGATCTGCATATAAAAATAAAATGTCTTGTTTCTGCATACTAAACTTTGTGAAAAGGCTCATGTTTACATATTAGTATATGTTCTCTGCTTAATGAGTTGTTGATAACTCACTACTTATCTTCACAATATTTTTCAGATGATTTGAATGTTCCAGTTTAGGATTAAGAATATGGAGCATGGGTGAGAGGAGTTAAGAATGATGTTTTAAGCGTAGAAGGTTTATATGGATATTGAGGATTTTCATTCAGTAAGGTTGTTGTGCTCTAATAATGTGATTTGTTAGGAGGTTGATGTTTATATTAAGACTTTGTATTGTCTTAGAATAATTAAACTATAGTATTTGATGTGAATTAATGAGTATTTTGTGCGATAGAGAAAAATTAGAGTATGTACTATGTGGATGAAAAATAATTTTTTTAGGTGACATGAGTTAACTCTCCAGACCCTCGGGAACGGGTCGTTACATAAGTTTTCTAAGTAAGTATACACTTAACTAATTAAGTGTTTTAATTAAATAAAATAAAATAATAATGTTAATAGTGCGTGTATTATCAATAATTAATAGTTTATACTTTATTTTAAACTTTTTTACCTTTAATATTTCATATATCCAAATACAAATAATTAGGTTACAAGAAAATTACATAATCATTATAATTAATTAGAAGAAAGTCACATAATTATTTGTTTTCAATTTATATAACTACTTTAAGAAATTATAAAATAACATATAATCAATTATTTAAACATTTATATAATAAATCAATCGATTCGATTTGGTTCGAGGTGAAAGAATCCTATTTTAAGACCAGACTGAAAACTAAGATTTTCTACTTTCTTAGATTGATATCGATCGATTTTTTAATCGCACTACAAGAAAATAGGTCTTTTCCGACAATATTTAGATCTCTGCAAAACAAATTGCCGCATTTCGGATTTGCTGCTTAATTCTAACATGAATTTGAAAAATGTTGAGCAAGAATTCACTATTAGGGTTTCTGCGGCGACTTTTATACCTTTTGAGGTGAAAACAAGTCACCGCAACAAATATTTGTAACTATAGCAGCATTTATATCTGTCGGATAGAAAAATCGCCGTAAGAAATATTTTTGCGGCAAAAAAGATCGCTGCAATAGGTGTATTTTTCGCCGCAATAGCTCTCATGCGACCAATTAATTTTTATTAGCGGCGATATGTGAAGCGCCGGAAATTGCCTTTTACAAATATTTTCGACACTATAGACAAAACTATTTGCAGTGAATTTTTGTCGCTATAAATAAGCAGTACCAACAGTTTTTGATTCATTGAAAAATGAGATTTACATATTTGCGATGACTTTTTAAGCTATTGCGGCGATATTAGGTCGTCGTAAAAAGCTAATAAAATTTAATTCTTCCGCGTGTTTTCCCTTGGTCATTTCCCTACCGTCTCCCCCCAACTCCCCCCTCTCTCTCCCCAATCCCTCTTCTCCCTCAAGCCTCTGCCGCGCACAGCCTGTCGCCAATGACTCCACCACGCCACCGCCACCTCACCTCGATGGCCACCCCCTCCTTCTCCCCCAGCCTGTCGCCAATGAAGGTTGCACATTTCCTCTACAAATCTGTTACAAGAAAATCGCGATTTTGGTATTTTTTTCAAACTAATTTGTGATTTGGATTTTGTCGTTTGTTTTGCTTTACATGGGTTTCGATGAACACTCTGTTTCGATTTACACTCTGCTTTGATGTGGAATTTATTCTTTTATTGAGTTGGGTTTTCTTTTATTGACTGCATTTTGCCCACCAGAGCTTGGAGAGGCAATTTGTTTAGAAGGACAGTTTTAAAACAGTAGTTGGATGGTGCAAATAACAACAAGTATTTGCAGGAAGATTTTTATTTCCTGTAAAATTGGGATTCTGGTACTATCAGTTTCTTTGTTTTGTTTGCAGGAAGATTTTTTTATTCTAGTACTATCGGTTTCTTCTGGCTCTTCAAAATGATTTCTATTTTCTTTTGGGATTGTGACGAAACGGTAGTTTTTAAGGGTGGTTGTTGGATGTGATTTGGAATCTAGGAGTTCGAGTTTCTTCTGGCTTTTCAATTTAGTTTCTATGAATGTTAAATTTGTATCACATTGATGTACTCTTCTGAGTTTATTTGATGCTTAACAATGGAGGAATGTTAACTGAGGGATGCTAAATGAGGAGATTGGCTACCCAGGGAGAAGAGAAGTGAAGAAACGATTTTTTTTTTTTCAAGGGAGGGGGTTCTATACGAGTGAGGGATTTAAGTGAGGGGGTTCTATATATATGCAGATCGGTGGCTATAAGTCCTATGGATAATTATCTCTTGCTCAAGGAACCCTAGTTTCATTGATCTGCTTTTGTTTGTTCCACTTGCAAGCCTATGTGTGAATATCTTTATTAACTTTTTTTTTTTTTTTTTGGGTGGTAACATGCTAAAAGAATGTTCAAGTGAGATTTCTAGCGTACAGTTAATTCTAGAATCTTAGCACTAATTTCTGTTTCTTTATGAATCTCTAACTCTTTCCCAGCATGCAAATATCACTTGTCCAATAAGAATTATCAAAGCAGTTACAAAATCTGATGGTCATTCCCATGCAACCCAATACAATGTTTGTTTCTTCATATGGTTGGGAACAAGTATGCTTTTATTGAGTTGGTCCAGCTTGCTAGAAAATCGACCACTGCTTTTGGCATAACCCAGCTCAGCCCAACCCTTCCAAACACTCCATCCCACGGCACTTTAGCCATTTCACAATGAAGGAGTAGATGGTTCACTCATTCCGCTTCAACCCTGCACATAAAGCACCAACCTTTTTCCAACTCACTAGTGGACCATTGCTTTCCTGCACATGAATACCCAAACATCCATCAACAATCGGGCAACAAACTTTTTTCCAACTCACTAGGGGAGTTTTAGTCTCCTATCCCATGCCTCCCCACAAAAATTCTCTATACAATTTTTCAATACGATTGGCCACGCCAACTAGTAAAGGGAATAAAGAAAGGAAGTATGTAGGGATATTAGAGAGAGTACTCTAATATACCTACTCTAATACGATTGTGCTTTTATTGTTGGGTTAGTTTCACTTAGTTTCTACTCCTGTCATTGATTGAGTTTCTGTGTTTTATTAATTTCTTTTATCTCCCATAGGATATAAATCTGAAACCATTTATGTAATTTATTAGCTTGGAAACTCAATCAATACTTCAATACAAAGCCTTTACAGTATACACTACTAATGCTTTTGCATGGGCTTGAATTTCTTGGGGATAATTGGTTATAAGGTCTTTTCTTGGGGATAATTGGTTATAAGGTCTAACTTGCGAGATTACAATGTGATTATTGTTTGCTAATTCACTGGAAGAGAAATGCACATATGTAGATGTAAGCATATGGAGCAACTTGCGCACACTTGCCCATGTTCTGATCTAATTGTAAAGGAAGTTTTAAAACAACATCATTTACCTTTGGAGGGTTGTTCACACTCATTTTTCTTATCCTAAGTTTCAAAATCTTTTTCTTTTTATTTTCTACTTAGGTGTTTCTAATGTCTTCATGTCTATTGGATATTGCACCCCTTTGATTTCTACAAATATCTCATTAACTTTTAAAAAAAAAAAAAAAAAAAGTATCTCAAAACTTAGTGAAGAAATTTTGTTCATTCATTATTTCATAGTAATGAAACATAACTTTGCATCTACATTAATTAAAAGAAAAGAATTCCCTCCCACTTTCAGCATTCCAGTTCCTAATCTTTATATATAATTAGTTGATCTTAACTGTTTCTTTGGTATAAGTTGCTAATTCCCTCCCCCATTTTGCATGGATTCTCTCTCCTTTTCCTTTTGGTATCCTTGTCCATGTCTCATCTTATTGGCTGACTCCGAGCACTATATACATATATATATGGGGATATAGTTCATTTATTCACTCATTAATTAATTGCCTATATATATAGCGTGAATAATTAATTGAGTAGAAATGTGAAAACTGAAGGATGGTACATTTGATTCGTACTGATCTATGATGTTTATCAAGAGGATATCTGATTTGAAAGGATCAAGTATTGGATTCCCTCATTTGTAGGATTTGAAAATAGTGAGGGTGGGAATATATGAAGCTTTGCACAGCAGTTGCCATTGCTTATCTCAGCAGCTTGATTTGGATTCAACAGATTCATTGTGGTTAGTATCAACAATTTTAATGGCAAATAGTGTTCTGTTTGCTTTATTTTTTGTATTTTCTTTTCAATTATAGCTGCATCCAACTTACACCAACTTCAATCTTAAGCTACTACTTGTATGTGGTCTTCTATATACTTGATTCAAAACAAGTACACTTGGTTAGAGTTGGTTTTGGTTGCTTAGAGCTGGTTTTGGTTGAAATTTGAGTTCACTTGGTACTTTTCATGTCACCTCTTGAGGTTGAGATGGAGGGGTGGAATAAAGGAAGAGAAAATGAAAAATAAGAGGTTGAAATGTTAAGAGAATAGAGAAATAAATCTACTGATTTATTGCTGAATTATTTCCTCTGCTGCAGAATGAATTTATTTTCTGCTTTGCTTCTATTTGGGCTCAATTATGGAGCTACTGACCAACTTTAATCATGAGCATATGAGGGGATTCAATGGTGGAGTCTTACATAAGAAGAAATGAAGAAATTCTGAGGAGACCATAAGCAAATAGTAAGAGAATTCACAATAGATTCTAACATTGAGTTGTGTAGATCTTTCTGTTTTCTTACTATTAGGAATACCAAATGACCTTAAAATCTCAGTATGTGATGTTTGAAAAACCTTCATAGAAACCACGAAAACTATAGTGAAGTCTATAGAAAAAGGAGGAAGCTTGAAGGTTAGAGAAACAACTTAAACTAGTTCAAGTTTGAGGTGAAAAAAAAAACTGTCATCTATTATTACTATGTTTCTAGTTTGATTTAGTAGCTGCAAATCAGTCCCATTAATGGCTTGGTGATTTTATGGAGTTATAGAATCAATTGGACTTTTTTTTTTTTTTTTAGAAGAGTAGGAAGTCACATGTCCAATAGTGACCCCTCCCAAATTTTATTAATAAAGCCCTCAGGCGGAGGAATACCGTGGTTACAAGAAAGGACCATGGAAAACAGATCCAAAAACAAGAACAAACTAGAACAAAAATAAAAGACCATTATTAAAACAAAAAACCACCACAACCCAAAACCAAGGCTTACAAAATAACCCCAACTTTTACAAAACTAACATCTCAAAGAAGGAAAACCCAAAGAATCCAAACGGATCAAACCTCTAAGAACCCGAGGCAAATTATAACTCGAAAAAACCCACTCAAATCCTAAGGCCCCTGCCTTTGCTAACCAATCTGCCACCCTATTACCTTCACGATAAACATGCTGAAACCGACAATGAACCGTGCAAGCTAATTCAACAATTTCCTCCCAAAAATCCTCCAGATACCAAACTCCACATCGCCCTTTACTCCACCAAGAAATAACTACCATAGAATCCATTTCAACTATCACATTTGATATATTCAGCGTTTTACATCTTCTCAACCCATAAAGGAGAGCCATAAGCTCCGCCTTATTATTAGAACCAAACCCAACATAAGAAGCATAAGCCTGAACCATTCCACCAGAAGCATCCCGAATAACCCCACCAATACCACAAGAGCCCGGATTACCCATACTACTACCATCCGTATTCAATTTAAACCACCCCAGCGGAGGTTTATCCCACCTCACCACTTTACAACGTGGAACTTTCGGAACCACCGGAACTATCCACAAAGCATCCAGAATCATACCATCTCGACAAGACAAAAAATTATTTTGCTTAGCCGCCTGTGAAATGGAACCTAACCACACACATATAGAATGAACAATAGAATTATGCGATTCCACAATACCTTCCATTCGAGCAAGACACCTTCTTCTCCATAGTCGCCAAGTAATAATAATGGGAATAATGCTAACAATAAAGCCCACCTGTGAGGAAGAGCTAGCCCTCCTAAACCAAATCTCAACATTCTGTTTCCAAGTTCTACCAAGAGGAATTCCAATAAGATTACCAAAAAAAGACCACACTGAATGGAAATTCTCCCTCAAAAAACACATGATTAATATCTTCAATATGACCATGATTACAGCAATTACATTTAGATACCAAAGGAATACCAATACAGCGTAATCTGCCGTCCACACTCAAGGCCATAAACCATGTCCTCCAAAAATGGATAGACATTTTTAAAGGAAGATTCTTATGCCAAATCCAAGCATGCCAAACCATAGAATTCCCTCTAATACGAATACAGTTCCAAGCAGATTTTGTAGAGAAAATACCTGTATCCATAGGAATCCAAACTAGAACATCCTTTCCATTCTTTAATCCAGCTAAATCCGTTATTATCTCCTCCACCTTATCATGCCCTACTAACTCCTCCAATAACCCCACATCCCAACTATCCGACAATCTACAATCTTTAACTTTCGAAAAAGGAGAACCCATAATATTCATATCATTAATCAATGGACCATTATCCCTCCATTTATCATACCAGAAAAAAAGATCACCCTCTCTAATTTTCCATTTTGAATTATTTAACAACAACGGAATACAATTCGCAACCATTCTCCAAAATCGAGATCCTTTATTATTTTCTATAAGATACCATGGCCGGTTTCCAACATATTTGGTTTTGAAAAAATTAGCCCATAAAGAATTTCCTTGAAGGAGATTCCAAGCGAAGCGCATATGCAAGGCTTTCTGAACATCCTCAAGGCTTCGTAACCCAATTCCTCCTTCCACCGGCTTACACATCTTATTCCAAGCCAACCATTTCCTTTTGTTCCGTCCATCAGCTTCTCCCCAAAAAAAAGAACTCATCAATCTATGGATTTTGGTAATAACAACTTGAGGTACCTGTAAAACAGCAAGTAGATGGATATTCATACTAGATAAGACATGCCTCAAAAGAACAAGTTTTCCTCCCGAAGAAAGAAGCCTCATCTTCCAGCCACTAATCTTTTGCCTTACTTTATTCACCATTTCCTCTAAATGAGCCTGTTTCAAACGCCCTTGAATTATTGGCACACCTAGATATTTGAAAGGAAAAGTTCCTTCCATACAACCCGTCTGCCTTAAAATCCTTTGCTTATGCCGGTTTGGAATTTTATTAGAACAATACAAAGCAGATTTCTGAACATTAATATTTTGTCCTGACCACCTCTCATATTGAATCAAAATTTTTTGAAGAACCTGCACCGATCTTTGACTACCATTAGAAAAAACCATAACATCATCAGCATACATCAAATGAAATATAATAGGAGTACCTCGGGCTTGAGAAAATAAACCAAATTGATTTTCTTGCACACTCCGATGAATCAAACGGGAAAGGACCTCTTGTTGGATGATAAATAAATAAGGAGATAGAGGATCACCTTGACGGAGCCCACGACCACCCGGGAAAAAACCCTTAACCGTTCCATTCATCATGACAGAATACCAATGGCTAGAGATACAAGAATATATCAACTCACAAAATTGAGAAGAGAAACCAAACCTTTGCAAAACCATTATCAAGAATCCCCAATCCACCCTATCATAAGCTTTCACCATATCAACTTTTAACAAGATATTCCCCCCATGAATTTTTTTATTTATAGA
The DNA here is from genome assembly GCF_001411555.2 of Juglans regia. NCBI lineage: Eukaryota > Viridiplantae > Streptophyta > Magnoliopsida > Fagales > Juglandaceae > Juglans > Juglans regia. The sequence goes on along the minus strand of NC_049914.1, from coordinate 20,504,737 downwards.
CTGCACCAACTCTTGAGTGAGACTAATGTTTTCAAAAATACTCCTTCCAGGAATAAAGGCTCCTTGCTCCAAAGAAATCAAGCGAGGTAAAAAACCAGATAGACGAGAAACAATAATCTTAGAGCAAATTTTATAAAAAACAGAACAAAGACTAATAGGATGAAACTTATCAAAACCTGTGGGAGACTCCATCTTTGGTATAAGGACCAGATATGAGGCCGTGAAGAATCTTGGAAGATCCTTGGTCATAAAGAATTCCACTACTGCCTTCCAAACATCAACCTTAACCACTTCCCAACAATTTTTATAAAAACCCGCTCCAAACCCATCAGGACCCGGAGTGCTTTGATTTGGGATAGATGATACTGCCTCAAACACTTCCTCTAAAGTAGGCGGCCTAATCAAAGAATCATTCTCCTCCTCTAGTATGTCCGTCTCAATAAGGCCTTCCAGTCTAGCTTGCTCTATGGGCGGTTCTCCACGAAGTGCAACTTGAAAAAATTCCACCGCCCCTTGATGAATACTCTCCGGATTCTCATAAGTCATACCATTCGATCTCATCTCCAGCATTCTCTTCCTTCTTTTATTAATAAGACAAGCATGAAAAAATTTTGAATTGCTATCTCCCTCCAACTTCCATTTAAGCTTAGCCAATTGAGCTAATCTCATCTCTTCCCGATACCTCCATCTAGCTAGATTAGAGACAGCTTCATGTAGCTCTCTCTCCAAACTAACCTCCCAATTTGATTGAAGCCGAAGCTCAATCTCCTCAATCTGTTTTTCAAGGGCATCAATACGCCCTATTGTGTGACCAAATACTCTTTTATTCCATTCCCGAAGCACCACCTTGGTATGTTTTAATTTCTTACTTAAACACAAGAGCGGGGAACAAACCATCTGTAAATTCCAAGCATTTCTAACACAATCCAGAAAACCAGGATGATCCACCCACATCTGTTGAAACCGAAATGGAGATGGCCCATAGTTAAAAGAATCTTTCTTGAATTCAATGAACATGGGAGCATGGTCTGAACTAGATCTAGGCAAGTAAGAACAAATAATATTAGGGAACAAATTACTGAAAGAATTATCCATAAGAGCACGATCAAGTCGAGCCCACGAACGGGCCAATCCTGACTGCCCATTACACCATGAGAAACAACTCCCTTTCTAAGCCATTTCCATAAGACCCCTTTGATGAATCCAATCATTAAAATCATCCATAGCCACAATTTGCCGAGGTCTTCCTCTTCTCCTTTCTGAATCATTCCTAATAATATTAAAATCCCCCACAAAAAGACAAGGATCTACACCCACATGATTACTATTTTGCTCTTGCCATAGATAGCGCCTCTCCACCCAGGAACATTTAGCATAAATCACATGAATCAAAATTTTATCCGCACCATTCTCTACAACAACAGAAATATATTGCATACCCAACTTATCAACATGCACCTTATACATACTATCCCACAAAAGCCATATTTTCCCCCCTTCCACCTCATTAGAAATAACCATATCAAAATTTAGACTTCTAGCCACTTTGCGAGCACCCTCTAAATTTTGAAACGGTTCTAAAAGTGCAACAATTTTCGGTTTATATCTTCCCACCAATGCCTTTAGTCTGGTTCTAGATGTTCCCACCCCTCTAATATTCCATACCAAAATAGAATCAATCATTAAGCAATTTTATTTCGGGCAAGAACCCGAGAAGAACTACGCATTTTAATAAACTTTTTTTTATTATACCTTTTTCTTACCATCATTCAACTCAGATTCAGTAAAATAGTCTTTAGTTTGTGAAAAAACCTCTGGATGCTGTTCCGGTTCTGGTTCTGAAGAACAATTCTCTTCCAACATTATTTCTTCATCAACTTCCTCATCAACGTCCTCAGCAATTTCCTCATCCACCACTGGTTGCGTCTGCTCCATTGTCGGTCCAGTATTGTCCGCACGTAAACTCTGATTTACGTCCATATTAGACACCACATAACCCGCATCCGTGACCATCCCTGCACCATCTGCGACCCCAACGTGTAGCATTAAATCTGTTTCATCCTCTGTTTCAACATAAGACGTCAACTGCACCACGTTATTGATCACCGGAGGAATTTCTTCTCCTATCTGCTCCGGTTTTTCCTCATC